>NW_009707755.1:27826-29362 GCF_000703405.1 Apaloderma vittatum | reverse complement strand
TTATGTTTTATTTTATATTTGTTTGTAAGGGAATGGGATCTTGCCTTAACAGTTCTTACCTACAGCTACTTTAAAACAGGAAACTGTGTTTGCAAGACCAGAAACAATTTGACACTATGTGAACAAAAGCAAGAAAGGATACGGTTGAGTATTGTTATCTCTACTTTGATGACTTTCCTAGTTCCTTGCCTTATATATTACAAAGCACTCGGAGAAATAAGTGGATATCCCAAGATTCCTGCCAGCTATCAAATTCATTCATCTGAAGTAAATGTCATCCATCATCATATATTTTTTCAGAAAGCTTTTATTAGTTTTCTCCTTGTTGCTGCTATTCCACTCTATGCATGATCTTCAGTTAATAAAAAGCTTTTTTAAAAAATAAGTTATTTAAAAAAATATTTTTAAGCCTCAGTAAAGTTGGATATGTTAATTCATGTAGAATTATTTTATTTCAGCAGACACTGAAACATTGTTGAAGCTTTTGGTGTGTGTCTCAAACATTATGTTATGAATCTGTTTAATGAAGGCTTTTCTTCAGTTTTCCAGAAAGCACAACAGAGCTTTCAAATAAGGATAAAATCAGTACTGTACATGATTATCTGGAGAAAGGTAGGACAAGTTCATCAATCTGAGGCAGATAATCAGAAATTAGATAGAGCTTTTCATTAACAACAGAAATGAAATCATACCTATAATGACTATCCAAATTATGAGTAATCAATCACATTGAAAATTAAATGGAAATTTTATTAAGCATAGTCATCCTCTGGGAAATGTTATATAAAATGACAAGTCAGGGCTCCTTCTCTGTCATTTTAAAAGTGTAAAGTTTGCTACCACTGTAGCAAACACAAAAACATAAGCTTTGTTTCAGGCTCAGACATCCACTGTTAATAAAGACTATTCAGAATGGAACTGTGCTGGAATACAAACATACTCTCTTTTGTAATATCCATGGCTTTTGAGATGGAAATAGAACACATCTGATGCATAACTGTAAATACATAGAGAAAAAAGATCCATGAAAGAGAGTTTTTACGAGAATAGGATACAGCTTTAAAACTGAATATTAGTATACAGTACTTTTTCTGTCTATTTTAATTAATGTGTTTCCTGTCCTTAACAATGGGTTCATGTTTACAACCATTTCCCACTGAGAAGGATAAAATCAGTGTGTGAAGAAAGTGCTGAGCTTTCTACTAGTGAAGTGTGCTAAAAAGAGGTACTGTTGACAAGTGGTTTAGCAAGACACATTCTGATCTAAAAAGGAGTTTATAGCACTGGCAATAATAAAAAGAGATATAGCATACTGTTCTAATAAAATTATTGACAAAAGTTTGCTCCTGTCAACAATTAATTTCTGTTCTTGTTTCCTTTCGTTTCTTTTTACCTCTTAAGAGACCGTCAGCGACTTCAAAAAGGACAGAAAGATTCAGGGAGAAGTCCGTAGTTCAATGCCTAGCAATAGTCAGCATTTCAGGAATGAGCAGAAAGATAGCTGGGACTGGTCTTATTTTCCCGAAGAAAACTCTT
>NW_009707755.1:24148-27795 GCF_000703405.1 Apaloderma vittatum | reverse complement strand
GCTAACTCGTTGCAGGGAGGAGGCAGCTGTGGTCAAAGGCAGGCAGGGTTACACAAGTCATTACATTTCTGCCTCCTCCTGGAGCCCTCAGAAAAGCCTCCCTTGTTCTCCTAATGAGACAGGAGACATCTTCTGCAGGAGCCACTTTCACTGCTTCCCCAACATGCATTTTGCTGTCCATTTCCATTTACTTATGTTGCAGGCAGGGCACATTATGAGGACTTAATCCTGTTATCCTTGAATTGCAGGGAGAAGCTCCCCAAACCAGTCAGATCAAGGTCACATATTTCACTTGACAGGACCTTTCTCTGCCAAGGGCAGTACATTACTTCCTGGCTTATATAGGATTAAACTCTCAGTGCCACAGTGATGCTGTGAGGTAGGTAATCACAAAATGTTAGCTGAGACATATAATAACTGCAAAGAGAGTCTACAGAGAGAAACACCTCCTGGGACCAGCCTCCAGTCTTCATTTCCCTACGCTTATGTGCTACATGGCTGCTTTTCAGCAATGCCAGGCATTATTAATAGATGCTGTTCAGACTTTTATATTTCTCTAGAGAACCTTTCACTGAAATTACTAACTGCGCTTTTGCAAGCTTTCTATTACTGCGCTGCATTGCAGAGCCAGGAGGAAATTTTTAAAGATAATTATAATCAACAAAACAAACAAACAAAAAAGTGTTTGGTTGCGGGAATCTCTGGTGAGAATCTGAGATTTTAATGAATTCTGTCTAATGAGGAACATATTATTAAAATTCACCCTTGTATCTTATGTTTAAAAACCACTAACACATTCTAAAGTCAGAAGTACTAGAGTGTATAGTAATCAAGATGTAAAAAAGGAACAAAATTGTTTAAAGGGCAGCAACTCTTGTATGCAAGATCACTAGTAGCACTAATTGAACTGCCTGCAAACCTCATTGTGAAACTCTGAAGCACTTCTGAAAATACAGACAATTTTAGTTTTTATACGACTGTATTAAGGTACTCTAGGGGTGGGACAAAAGCAAAAATTCAGAGAGGTGGAAAAATTAGCAGGTAACCCAAATGTGCATACAAGCTTATTGCCACTTGTTCTACTGTTTCTGCAAAGTGTGCTAAGAAACCTAAATATATAAATTTAGAAAAGTTCCAAGTTGGATGGAAAATTTTAAGACTCGAAATGTCATAAGAGTCATGGAGCAACAATTTCTTCTCCAGCCAGGACTGTATTTCTGTAAGGCTATGAGCTGAAACTCTTAAACTAACGGTAACTGAGTGAATTACTTGGAAGTATCAGGAACCAGTGAAGATGAACAGGAGTAAATCATCCGGCTTCCTGAAGTGGACTGTAGCTATAGCTAGTTTCCTTATGACATTCTGTCTTTTTTTACTTACATGCATATTCCTGAAATTTTCAGCTCAGTTGTGTTTATTCTTTAGTGATTGTTAAAAAGCTGGTTAAGAAATAATATCCTCGGTTAAAGGAAGCAGGACATTCACAACTTATATTTGGTAAAGATTCAGGAAGAGTTACAAATCAGATCCTAAAGTCATGTACATAAGAGGCTATGCCTCAGCTGAAAAATTCTGTTCAAGCACAATTCATAACTTAAACCACAGTTGTGCCTCAAGGGCACATCTGAGTCATGTCTACATAGCTTTTACTGCAAGTATGTGAGCTTATTTTTGTCTGTATCTACCAATATATGAATAATTAAATTCTGTCCTATATAATTGGTCCGACTGTATTATCCCTAACAAAATGTGAACAAAACTTGTAAACTCACACCTAATCATTCATAGTAACTAAAAATCATTAATTTTGGTGAGATTTATAATACTACTTTTTAACTGTAAGGATCTGTGCTTTTTAATTTAGTGTATCTAAAATCAAATAAAAATATCTTAAACAAAACCCATGTCTCAAAGCAACAGCATGACTGTAGAAATTAATGACTGAAACTCTTTGGAGTTGTGCTACCTTAACATTTGCGGTGGAGCAAATGTTTAACTGAGGCTACTTCAAGACCTTTTTATTTCCTGAGCTGTAGAGGGACCTGCTCCAAGCCCAATCATTGTTATGATCTAACTGGATGCAGCTGTTGTGCTAAACAGATATTTGAATATGTTTCAGTGGATAGTCTGCTGAAGTATTTTGATGGATATTTTCCCCGAAAAGTTCAGCTAAGTCTCCCTTCTGATGTAGTTAAAGATGTTCCTGCTTACTGTAGGGGGTTTGGATGACCTTTAAAGGTCCCTTCCAGCCCAAGGCATTCTAGGATTCTATGACTGAATTGGATGCACTCAAAAAAATGCAGGTAATGGGCAGGTCTGCTATCACCTTTTTATTCCGCGCCAAGTTCCACTTCTGACAGAATGAGTCAGCATGCCACTAGCCTTGAGAATCAGGCTGGCGATTACTAAAAGAAAAAAAATTGGTCTTTTGCTTGCTTCTTTGTTTTTTTAACAGAACCCAGAAATTTACATACTATTGAATGCTCAAATCAGACTACCCCCACTGTTATTCTGAGGAAAGCTCAGGAGGCTGTTCTCACAGCAGGACGTAAATAAGCTTTCTGGATTTCTAGCACCAAATTCCACATTAAACAAACAAAGCAAGCACTCAGGGAGTTAATTACTCCAATTCCTCCTGCGACACTTGTGAAGAATACCTGGCAGACTTTTAACAGAGAGCTGAGACTAGGAAAGGCAATGCAGATGACGCGAATACACGTGCCTCCCCACCAAGGAGTTGCACAGACACGCTTTGCTAAGTGGCAACACAGCCAAGGTTCTTGGCCCAATTTCCCTATTGTGCCAGCAACTCAGGCATTTTTGCCAGTGGTCATGGTATCGTAGAACTGTTGTTTCTCAGCACTAGCCATGGTGAGATGCCAGTGGGAGGACAACACATGAGGTTGGACTTCTTGCCCGGGCTCCATTCTGCCCCAGCCATGGACATTCTCATCTGCCCCAGCCCCCAACAAAATGCTGCTGCTGTCCTACACCCTCTCCACCTGCTCTGAGCTTCTGGATGTGCAACAACGGTGTGCGCTAGGGTACACAGTAACCTGGGAAAATCCGCTTGTAATCTTTTGCGTAATGACATCATTAATTTTAGAATCAAAAGAGAAACCTCTCATCTGACTCCAAATATGCCATTAGGTGGTTTCTGATACTAGGTAATGTGGCTTTACATCTATATGGAGTCATGGCTTTAACTCATTTGGAAGACGTGTTACCTGATATTGCTGGTGCACAACTTCATACAACATGTCCCTATTATTTTATAACTGACATTGTATTTATTTATATTATTAGTATTTCTATTGCAAACTATACTTTCTATAGCATTTTATATTAAAATGGCCACATTGTAATATTTTTTATTATTTATCGAGCATATTCTTCAATAGTGAGAATTTCCATTTACAAGATTACAACAATCACTCATTATTTTTAGTAGAATTGATGTAGGCTTCACTGTGTAGTTTATTAGCTATAAACTATTTACAAACTACTGACAGGTTCAAGAAGGCTTAAAAAACCTGATTTACAGGGGTCTACATTCTTACCACATCTTTTTTCAGATTCATCTGAACCATCTGGGCAGTCCAAGACTCCATCACAAAATAAATCTTTTCTAATGCAGGTTACACCAT
>NW_009707755.1:14049-24117 GCF_000703405.1 Apaloderma vittatum | reverse complement strand
TTCAGCAGGTGGCAAACACTTAGCTGAAATAATGAGGACAATAGTAATAACAGCACAGCAGTTAATACAGTTTCACTACAAAGGAAAATTTACTTACCTCTGGTTACTTTAGTATCAATCAAATCAACCACTCTACTGTGTTTTACGAAACTGCATTTTTAGAAGTCTGGAATAAAATATCGTATAGTAAAAGGACAAATTTGGCACAGAATGGAGGAAGCTCTCAGAAGTAGCATATTTTTTGAAACTGAGCTTGAAGTAGAGCTGGAAGAAAATTTCCATGAATTCCCATTTCCTTCTTCTACCCAAATAAAACACTTCATGCAACATACTAAATGACATGAGAAAACTCTTACTTTAGCTTAAATAACAGTGAAAAGTCTCTGGTTTTAGTTGAATAGAATTTAATTTAATTTCTTCAATTTCAAGATATCACAGTGTTGCACTTTATTATGCTAAAGAATACGATTTTTAACCACCATATCTTGAAAAGAAAAGTCTTTCAGATTGGACTTTGAAATATCAGGAATATCAGAAACCCTATTCTTTTCAGATTTGTGAACTAAATCTGTAAGCTAAGAGCAAATTTTTATCAAAAGAATACATGGGCAGATCCTTAAGATTGTGAAATCTCACTAATAGTGTTTTCCTAGAGGATAAATATTCACACACTGCAAAAATGCTTTTTTAGTTTTTACATGGATTTGGCCTTAGACATCTGTAGAATTCATGTAGGTCTTATTAAAGTGAACAAAAACGTGTAGCCAAAATAAGCTTTATATAACTACTAATTTCAAAACTCTTGAAAATTGCATTAAATTCTATGGAGATTATTCACATAGCACTATTCACATGGTTCCTTTTCTTTGCTTCAGTAAAATCTTACTGGAAAAGGTCAACATTTCTTATGCAAGAAAGAACGATACTAATTTGTAAAACTGATCTTGAGGCCTCTAGCCGTTATTGCTTGATTTATTTTTTCATAAAACTGTTAGTTCCATAATCATATTAATAAATACTTTTAAGATATTGTATTGCGTATCAATAGAGGCAACAAAGACTGAAATTGGTTTAGATGTACTGTAGCACCTCAAAGAGGTTTACATAACACTTTCAGTGCCAGCAAAAGAGTTGCCATTTTTCATACAATTGGTAACTGAAGTAAACCAAATATACTTCCAAGTCAAATGTTGGAAGTGATACAGTGCCAGCAAATGAACTGCTGCAGACAAAACCGTGCATTCCAGACTCAGAACAAAAACGCAGCCAATAATCTAGGAATATGTTTTGCATAAGGCTAATATACAAAAAACCCCATTGTTTACATATGACATGATCAATTCTAGTTTTATTCTTCAGCTCAGAAAATTAAACATCATTGCCACCTACTGGATAAAAAGAAATTAACATTTTCTAGTAAAACTATAGCTTTTTTTTTTAAAAAACAGCAAATTACCCTAATGTAACTAAAACCACACAACACTCATCTGAAAATGCTTGTAAATGTCATATATATTTCACCATTTAATAAGGCTGGGAAGGTTTTCAAAGATTCAAATAGCTTTGACATTGTGGCCATTGGAAGTCACGTGAGAATAAGGGGGCCGGTTAGCTTAGTCGTTTGAGCGCGGTGCTGACAACAATGACAACACCGAGGTTGTGGGTTTGATTCCCGTTCAGTCCCTGTGTGTTGCCTGGTCTAGTCGAGAGGTGGCGTCCTTGCCTACAGCTGGGAGGTTGGACTAGATGATCTCTAAGGTCCCTTCCAGCCTAGGCCATTCTATGATTCTCTGAAATTTGCAAACAGTTTTTTTTGTTGGTGGTGGTTGCTGGGTTTGGTTTTTTGTTTTTTTTTAATTCCCCCAAAAGCCACAAGAAATAACAGCAAAAAAAAATGAGCAGTCAGTGTGAGTGTCAATACATACATCAATCTACACAACACATACACTATTTTGTAGAACGTACAATCTTAGAAATTCCTTCATTTTGAAGAGGCCACCTTAGGCAAATCAAAGGCAAATCCACGTACCATGTATTTGTAGGAATGGGATGTGAAAATTGAATGATGTGAGAAAAGGCTGTACATAAACAGTGTAATTCCAAGATCTCAGACTGTTTCATACAACCTCCCTGCCTCTCCCCATACGTAGTTACTTACCTACAGTTGATGAGGGCTGGCTTGTGGTGAGTTGTCCCGAACCTTGGCAAACATAACCCAAAGTTAGAACTCCGCTTCTTGCTCTCTGGGAGTATCTCTTCAGTTTCTTGGCCAGAACTAAGAAGCAGCTAGCCTGCTCTTGTATCTGCATTATTTGCTGTATCCCTAAACCCCAGTTTAGGTGAAGATATGCTAATGTCAGCTTGAGTAGCTTGATTCTGAATGTCAAATGTCACAGTAAACATAAAATATGTGGAAACCAAGGGTACTTTAAATTTCATTCTTTTAGCTCTAGTTAGGTGCTTTTCAATAACTTCAAAAGCCTTCTGTGTGGTTTTTTTCCCCCATTAAAATAACAGCAAATCTTCCCCCCGTATGTGAAAGTTCTGACCTGAAGTTGGTGTCAGGGAGCTTGTAATTAGACTCATGGGATCTGTTGAAACAAGACAAGTTATATATTCAAAAATAGTACTAAATTGCATATGTGCATTTTCTTGTAAATAAACAATGCTCAACAGTTATCATCATGTCAATTGAAGAGACTTGAACCTATCTAGTATTTGTGTATTTACAGACAGACAAACATACTTTTGTGTATACATATTTACACGTGAACAAATGCCTGAAAATCATTTAACTTTTTCAGCATGTTTACTTGTGGTTGCTTCAACACAACTTTCACTTAGCGGTGTTTTT
Organism: Apaloderma vittatum; assembly: GCF_000703405.1. NCBI lineage: Eukaryota > Metazoa > Chordata > Aves > Trogoniformes > Trogonidae > Apaloderma > Apaloderma vittatum. The sequence continues at coordinate 21,263 of NW_009707755.1, read as the reverse complement.
AATAACGGTCATTGAAGATGTTCTTGGTATTTCCAGCTCCCAAATAGTTGGGGTTTTTGTCTCTTTAAATTTATATTAGCTTATCCGTTTACTATTTTTACTTTTTACATTAAGTCTCAAATACATGAGTTGGATGATAATGTCCTTGACTGAAAAATATCTCCATGTCACTACAGTTAATGGGCCTTGTCCCATAGTTTGTAGGATGAAGGGCTAGAAGGAATGAAGTGAGAGATGTAGTAAGGCCTTCTCTATAGTTTGTCATCTGTCAGTTTTGCTGGCAGAAGTTGCTGATCACTGGCTATGGCAGACTTACTTCTGTTAGATGTTCCTTCTCTCTCCAACCTAATAATGCACAAACTTTCATGAGTACATCCTACAAATTTTCTATCAAAATATACTTATTTAGCAAACACTGTTAAGCTAAGATATGCCATTTTGTATTAAACGGATTATGGAACATTCTATGTCAGCAAATTTAAGGACACAGTTCCTCTGGCAGAGAGAGAGGAGAGCCCAGAACATGCAGGGAAGGTGCAGCTGGATGGACTGCTCTCACATATCTACGTTCAGAGAAGGAAGCTTCATTATTACTTTCACAGTAGTTTCCAAAGTGTTACATACATATATATCTATCTGCATATCTGTCTATTTTCTGAAGGATCACTATTTTGGAAGGAATGGAACGTTCCAAGACCTAAAACACAGATGCATGAATGAACAAGTGGTTGTAATAAAATAATTATTAGGAAGCTATGTCTTGAAGACTGTTGAAAAGAATTGAGATTGCTACAGGTGCTCCCAAAAGCGTATGCACAAGTCGACAGCAAAAACTATGAAATAAAAAACACAGGACAATGGCAGAGGCATCAGTAGTGTAAGTACAAATCACAAATGCTCAATTACAGTGTGATCTTACTAAAGTAAGACATGAGGTGTATAACGACAGTTATAGGGTCAGAGCCAAAACACAAATATCCAGCAGATGTAAACATACCACATATGGTAAAACCGTATGGTATACCGTGGCATTTAGACTAAACCAGAAAGAGTAAGGAAGCAGACATGTAAAAATAACCTCAAGAAGACCCAAGACCAAAGGGGAAGGTATCTACAAGAACGTGATTCCTGTTCCAGCCTGGGGTGCTGATAACTCCCAAATCCTTTCCTCCGGCACGTCCCCTCCACCTCATAATTTCTTCTTGAGGATGATTAGAAACATTGACCTTAGGACTCTAAGGAGCATTGTGACAGCATACCAGAGGAAGGGATAGATAGGAGAAAATCTGTGATAGGAGTTTTAACTATATCATCAAGAATAAGCTGTAGTAATGGTACACTTTGAACTATATGCGTTAGTAAGTCTGTAACTGAACTAATAGTAACTCCTTCATTGTTATGGCTACAATTAAATTATCAATAAATAGTTGGCTCCTACATTCATAGGAGCATTTATTTATCTTACGTAAATTGGACGAGCTCCGGGTCTGGTACCTGGTGCCTTGGTGAATTTGCATGTGATTGTACATATACAGTTTATATGCGACAACTCTACCTGCATCTAGTACTACAAAGCACTTACTGTATTATTCAGCTGATTGACTTTTGGTTGGTTTGTATTTCTGAGACTGAGGAGTTGTGTCTGCTTCACACTTATTGTCATAAGACTCTCAATGATAGTGGAAGGAAAGTCTATCAATCAATATTGCTCAGTAACCACAGTAAGAAAGTAGGACTCGTCAGCCTCATCTACCTGCCTAATTCTGCAAAAAACTTCAGCCTGCAACTTAGCTGACTGATAGATGGACCACTCAGTGGATAAGTAATTGGCTGAATGGTCATCTGAAAGAGTTGCAGTCAACAGCTCATCATCCAACTGGAGACCAATGACACGTTGTGTTCCCCGGGCTCAGTATTAGGACAGGTGCACCTGGGTCAGGGCAATCCCAAGCACAAATACAGGCTGGGTGATGAGTGGATTTAGAGCAGAGAAGGACTTGGGAGTGCTGGTGAATGAAAAACTGAAGATGAGCCAGCAATGTCCACTGATAGTCCAGAAAGCCAACCATAGCCTGGGCTGTATCAAAAGAAATATGACCAGCAGGTCAAGGGAGGTGATTCTGCCCCTCTGCTCTGCTCTTGTGAGACCTCACCTGGAGTAGTGTCCACCTCTGGGGCCTCCAACACAAGAAGGACACAGAATTGCTCAAGTGGATCCAGAAGAGGGTCACAAAGATGATCACAGGGTTGGAACACCTCCCCTGTGTGAACAGGCTGAGACAGTTGGGATTGTTCAGCCTGGAGAAAAGAAAGCTCCAGAAAAGACCTTACAATGGCCTTCCAGTGCTTAGAGTGGGCCTACAGGAAAGATGAGGACAGGCTCTTTTATCAGGGAGTGTAGAGAAAGGACAAGTGTTAACAGTTTTAACCCAAGAGTAGATTTAGATTAGGAAGAGATTCTTTACTGTGACGTTGCTGAGATGCTGGAACAGGTTGCTCAGAGAAGCTGTGGAAGTCCTCTCCCTGCAAGTGTTCAAGGCCAGGTTGGATGGGGCTTTGAACAACTTGGTCTAATGGAAGGTGTCCCCGACTAGGGCAGGGGGGTTGAAAATAGATGATCGTCAAGGTCCTTTCCAACCCAAACTATTCTATGATTCAATGAAGACTCAAGTTTTATTTTGATCCACTAATTAAGGGCTTAAGAGGTTTTGTACATACTTCAGATCATACTTGCTCAAATGGTCAGAAACGATGAAGGACAGCTAACTATGACTCAATGGACTCCAGCAGTGAAGCCAAGGCATCTTTGCTAAAGTACACCAACTGACCAGCAATTCTCATGTTTCTTCACATTGTGCTAGTAACAAAAAAAATGGTTTCTGTTTTATGAAAGATACTGACCTGATGAAGTTAAAGGCTCTATTGTAGTAAGACTGTCAGCAGCTGCTGGAAGAAATTAAGTTCATTATAAACTTTTATAGCATAGTATCTAGTTTTATACAATTAATAGAAAGAAATATTAAAAAAAATATAATCGGCTCAGACTATTTCTCTTTGGATCACTAACAATGTCCCACTTCCTTCCTTTTGACTATCTCACCTTGCTCTCAGGCTTTTCTCAAACTCTACGATCTTCCTGAGGAGGGAAGGTCTGTGTTAATCCCTTTCAATCCTTGGTTCCTATTCATCATATTGCATATAAAATATTTCCATCTGAGAAATCTATTTTGACACTTTTTACACTATGGAGAATTTTCTAAACTTTTGTCTTACAGAACAGCACTTAGATCAAGCAAATGAATTAAAATTAACCTGGAATAATTTGCAAGGAGAAATTACTTTTAATCACTGTGAAAACTGTGATTTCAAGCAAATCACAGCTGTGTTGTAGTTCTCTCCTTCTCTGAAATAGGAATAAGACTTCTGCAGTACATACTGATGTATTGGATGCAGAAGTGCCATATGTGATGAGTTTTAATTAGTTACAGTTATTTTATTGAAGCACTCCTGTGGAGTGGACAGATATCTCATGTGAGGAGGCATTATAATGATCCATAGCAAGAAAGTTTGACTACTTTGAAGTTCATCAGTAGGTATACAACTTTAAAAGCTCTTCATGATTTTCTTTGTCAGAATTTTTGAAGAATAATGAGCAATTATTTTCCACAGTAATGTGCAGTTATTTTGAAGAACTTCTTATATGTGGTGCAAGTAGTAAAACTAGAGAATTAAAGATGTCAAGACTCTGCATTTAGTCTTTGAATATCTGAACTACTAAGCGAAAAATGCACCTTTTAAAGTAGAGTAAGAGACATAACACACCAGATGCCCCACTCCTCTTAAAGCAATCAGTTACTACTTAACAGTATCTCCAGCAGGTCTTCAAATGTCAGTTAATCAACTTCCACTTTAAAAGATTCAATTTACTTTTTATCCTCATCCTCACTGGAGGTCCATTCTGAAGCCTATTGATGTTAAAAAGGATTCCCACTGATCTCGTTGGACTTCTACTCAGGTTTTGATGAATTTTCTAGTACTTACCTAAAATCACCATATTTGTATATTTGAAGAATTTAAAACTACATAGTCTTTAAAACCACATTTCTTTCTTTCTATTTACACTTTACCTAAGCTTCAGAGAACTATGAAGTCAGTTTCTTGGGTGTACTTCTCCAGAAGCCCTACCCTACATTCAGCATGTTCTTACTGACATTTTTCAATAAGAGTCTTCATTCACTGTGAGGCTGACCCCTTTTTCTTTATTCTTTAGCAAAAAAAAGTGATAATTGCATTTATTTCTGAAACAACACAGCTGAGGCTTAAATGCTTTAATCTGAGGGATAACAAAATTATAAACATTATGTTACATAAAAGAGATTAAATTGAGTGTTTTTCACTAGGAAATCACAACTTTGTTTTTTACTCCCTTAGTGACCATACACAACACTGATTCATACTTTCTAGTTGACAACATTGTAATTATTCTTTCAGATGCTACTGAAATTTCTATAATGGGGAATTAGGGCACACATGAGCTCAAGTAACAATCCCTTTGTTGTTTGGGAGCCAAAATTTTCATTCACGTTACCTGTAGTTCTCAAGGATTTACATAGAAATAGAATGTTCATTAGCATTACCTGTGACTTGTATGCTGTTCACATCGATTTTCAAAGTCTGGGTAAGATTATGTTTATTTTCACTGATAACCAAAACCATCTGATTTTTTACTTCCTCAGCTGTTACCATTTGGGTAAAATAAAGGCTGAAAACCACAACAACTCTAGCAATACAAAACAGAGAAGGTGGTTAGGCGTGCAAGCTAATGAAGTAAATCTGCTATGTGACTTATCCAGATAATATTTCATTCCAACACATTCACAAAGTCAAGTATCTTTAAAATATTGGCTGGCAAAGATAACACATAAAGAAATACCTCTTAATTATTTGGTTTAAACCTTGGAGAAACAGTTTTTGTTTTTATATTTATCTACTCATTTCATTGTAGAAAAAACCAACATTTATATCAATTGCTGCAATGGAGATAAATTCAACAGGTGTCTAGTTTAATCCTCGAAATACTGATGGTGAACCTTGAAATGTTATGAAAAATATATATTGATACGAATATATATAATGGAAACATCATCTGTGGATTCTGCATCTGTGACGATCTGCTGTACGACTGCTTAGATTTTTCTAAGGAAATTGTAATGGCTGAAGTACAGTTATTTTTAAATCAGTGGTTAAACCACATTTAACTTCTGTGAGGCGTGAATTTTATCCAGTGTTTCCTGTTTGCTCCCTCCCATCCCTTTTATATACTATTATCTTTATATTTGCGCCTAGATTAAGGTAGTGTTAAAGTATGAAGCCTGCTGAATTTTTTTTATATTTACTTAAATTTAGGTGCAAACTTGTTTATTCTTAAGCTACCCAATACTAGCCAACTGCAATGGACTCAGTAGTGCTTTTTGATAAGGGGTGGTTAACCCTACCATTTTGCAGAACATAGTTTGCAGTTTGCAATATGTGGAAAAGCTCTCCTCTTTAACTTCCTATTTAGTTCATGCTGAGCAAACAAAAACTTTTATTGCTGTCGTTGTGACTCAGCAGAATTTCAAGGGTTAAGTAACAGAGAAATTTCTCAAAGGAGTAAATCTTTTTTAAATTAAGAGCTGACTAGAAAATAATTTCTGAGACAAAGTAATATTTCAAGTATTATTTCAAAGCAAAAATGAAGACCAATGTTTACTGATGTATTAGAAGCCAGACCCAACATTCACTGACATCAGATTTTCTCTGATTTCTGGGTATTTGTGTCAAGATACAGGGATAGAATTGGTTTTACCAAATACAGATATTTACAGTGCACATATCTAAATTCCTATTATAGTTTATTGACAGAAATAAGTTGTTCTTCAGCATAATTGGTCTCCTTATAAAAGCATCTAAACTGACCAGATTAAAAAATAATCCATAAAAAACCATCACTTAAAAAGAGAGTCTTGAGTAACTAGTTCAAGATATCTCCATGTTTGATGCCCAAATTTTGATGAAAATACTCTCATTCTATGTACAGGTGCAGAAACCAAGTTACATTGGTTGGATCTACCCTCACAAGGACAAAAATCTGAAAGTGACTTCCTACCACTGTGTATTTCATTCCCTTGATGTTATAAAAACCTTCATAAAATGGTCATACTTACTCTTTCCAGCTAATTAGGCTTATGTCCTCATTATTCCAATCAAGAGATTACTCTAATTCAAATCTGCTTCCCATTTCTAACATACATGTATTCAGTTCACTAATATCCATTTTTCTTTTGCAAGTACAGTCATTCAAAGGAATTATGTCCTCTGTGTATTTATCCACTTTATATATTTACAGAAAGCATTTGTATCACAACAACTAGTATCACAGAACTGCAGAATTGCATCATCTGTTGTCATGCAATGTCCATTTCAATTTTGTGGACTCACCTATAAGAAAATTATATTATCCATTTTTCAAGATCTTTCAGTTCTTCTAGAGTCTTAATTTTTTGTCCTTCATTTTGTTCTTATAGTGTGTCATCAGGCCTTTATTTAAAACTGAAGTTACTAATGATACTGTGACATCTGCTTCCCGCAACTTTCCACAAACAAGCTAAGCAAACCGATACCTTTTCCTTTCTAGCTAGCTTCCTACCTACTTCAGTGTCCTTACCTTTATCATTTTTATTGCTACATTGAAAGTCCCTGGGACTACTGCATTTTTTTTTCTTCTAAGCCTAAAGGATATTTTTTGAGGAAAGATATGTCTCAAAGCTTCATATACTCCTTAAACAGCCTTATCCAATCCCTAAAGATGTATTTTTTCATCCATTCACTGTCCATAGAACTTTCTAATTAAATAGCATCATTGTCTCTTGCCCATTTTTAATGTAAATTTGTCATATGCAATTACCCAGTCTCTGACTTCTTGAATATTTCATGGCCACTTTCAGATGTCCTGTAGGAAAAAATAAAACACAAAAATGAACCAAAACACAGTACAAAAATCATATGATTCCCCTTGAGTTTATAGTGTTGTGGACAGGATGGAAGCGTGTTTTGAAACTTTAGTAGTGGGAGACAGTGTTACACATGTTGTGCTGACTCAGGACCTGATTAAGAACTGTGCAGATGGAATTAACACTGCAGACCTCAATGCATATAGTGAACTGTTTTGCCAG
>NW_009707755.1:0-14018 GCF_000703405.1 Apaloderma vittatum | reverse complement strand
CAGCAGGACAACCAACACAACATGATATTGCAGAAGGAGGTCAAACACGCTTCAATAAAGGAAGTAGGTCCTATAGTACCTAATTTATGGACTCTTTAGGACACATAGGGTGCAGCTTGACCTGGTTTCAAATGACAGTCTCACTTGCTAAATCCCTGAGGAATATAAGTTTAGTGGATTCGTGTCCATAGGGACATATGAGTGCATTTCAATTCACCTCAGCTTGTACCAGTAGATCTCTAACCTGAACTTTCTTCTAGATGGCAGGGACCAGCAATCCTACAAACAGAGCACAACTAATAAACCTTTGGGGGGGAGGAGCCACACTAAAAAAAAAAACAACAAAAGATTTTAGCAATTCTTTAAAATACAGAAGTTTTTTGAGCTAGGCTAAGGACTCAGCCTTACTGGTTTGGTCAAGTCACAGACACATAGGAGTCCAAGAAGGAAGTTTGCCCAAGGAAACACACTGTTGCCAAACATCCACAGGAGCAATTAGAAGACATAAGAGGTGAAAGGAATAATATAGGATGTTCCCAAGGATGTCTTGAAAAGCAGGGTATTGATAAGCACACCTGAGAGAAATAGTTAAGTGAAGAGTTTTGACATTTTTTTTTCAAAGTTTAATTAAATTGTACCTACTTGAACTGAGAAATTTCACATCTTCCAAAATCGTTTTTCAGATCACTTGCTTGGAAGACTTGTTGAATCTGTATGGAAAAAGAGAAATTTTGAACCAACACTGTAATTAAAAATACACCCATTTGGACACTATGTTCATGGTTTGAATACTAAATAATTTTTCATTCCCAAATCTAGACTACAAAAGCAACTTTTTCTTTGATGCTTCACTGATTTTCACAAATAAGGAATGTATTCAATTCTGATCAGGCTTAGGACGTGAAATATCTCATTATGGAGAAAGAAAAAAGCCATCATCAGCAGGTCATGTTAGGGAATTAACATACTTACCAAAACCTCTTGAATTAACCAGAGAACAGTAGGTTCTTACCAGTTGTTCAACATCAAAGGCAAGGACTTTGAAATCAGTTGATGAACTGTTTTGCAAAGCTTGAGTGAATGACGTCCCAGAAATTATTTCAAATGTTCCTATGTAGTCGTGAGTATTCCTCCGTGCATTAGCTAGATAATTAAAAATAAAATTCAATGTTTTGAATTATATAGAAATAAATAACATTACATTAGATTTTACTCCACACAGGTCATCAGTACAATAACTTTCAGCTTTCTCTCTGGCTTCATAATCAGAGACATTTTGACTAATGCTGATTTTTGAAAAGTGATAGCCGTTTTTCAATGTTTACGATAGTTGTAACTGTAAACATTTCTCTATGAACACTGTTTGTCTCTGGTTCTCATTAGTTTTAATTCTGTTTTAAATGATGTTTGCCAGCAACACTGTTAATGGATAAAGGGGACAACAGTATGTCCAGTATGCCTAACACAAGGGAAAAAACATACACAGGAAGAATAGTAGTGCATTATGAGAAGTTTTGTATGTTCTGGAATAAAAATATTAAGAATTATTACTTCACACGTTCTATATTAAATGTTATGCATGTTTTATGTAAATGTCTGCTGCTTTTGATGACACTAGTGTCAGATTAAACTATTTTAACCTGACCTGTCCTACTAATACATGCATGAAATGCTGAGAGGATTTATGACGAAACTAGATAACTGGTCCTTACTGGAAATTTAATCTTGATATTTAATACATTACAGAATATGAAGTATACATAAACCAATACAGTAAAAATATTCCCTCACTGTGTAACACACTGGAAATTTTTAGTTCAGATCTTAATTAATGTGGTTTGATTGAGAGAAAATCCCTTCTTACCAGTTACAGTACCAGTGGTATATTTACATTGTGTTTAAATGCATTAACAGGTGTTATGACAAAAGCAGGTAACTAATAAATACTAAAATAAACAGCTTGTGATGGAAAGCATAGCATAGTGACAGCAGACTGCTTTGAGCTTCTTTGAAGGCCATTTATGCTTACAACAACTGCAAACATACAAGGGCATTTTTTGTATGTCAAATACTATTTTAAAATGTCTTATAATTATTATTTGCACATTATGAATTTTTTGCCTATTTGTATGCTAAAACCTAAGTCATTAATTAGTCATTAATACCCCTCTCTGGAAGTGTTCAAAGGCCAGGTTGGATAGAGCTTTGAGCAACCCTGGCCGGTGGAAGGTGTCCCTGCCCATGGAAGGGGGATAGGAACTAGATGACCCTGAAGGTCCCTTCCAACCCAAACCTTTCTGACTCTATGAATTTAAAAGTCTGTCTCTAGTACAATCTGTCTCTAGATGCCATAATACACCAGCATTACCTTTAAGCACATTTTATTTTACTGGAATGTGATGGCATTCTGGTAAGACGGGAAGAAAGTCAATAGGGAGAACAAGTTTTAAAATCTGGAGTAAAAACTAATAGCAACTAAAGGAATAAACATGAATATACCTGACAAACCATTTTAAAAATACATAGCTTACAGTCAATTTAGTCTCCATGTGGCTCAGTATGGAATAGTATGGGCTTTTAGTTAATGAAGGCACAAACCCCTTAAATTTATCAGAATTATATCTTTAGCTACAAAAAACACTATAATGAAAAAAAAATATTTATTGAAACTTTTGCTCAAGCTGTCTCCTTCACCCCATTTGAAAACACTGCTTGTATTTTTGCCTATTTTGTTCACATCAATTTCCAGGGGAGGAGAGAAAGGAAAAAAAAACCACCTCAAAACATAAACAATCTCACCAGAATTAAAAGCATAGCACAAAGCGTGAAATATAGTTACAATGTCACGACAACTAGCTTCAAAGTTTGAATGTCTACTGAAGAGATCCTGAAAAGGCTAAAGGTTGGCTACTTACCTCGTTCTAACTCCTGGATTGATAACCATGAAAGTGCAATCAGTCCAACACAAACACACACCAAAACTACAAGCAGAGAAGCAAACAAAATTTCATAGTAACTAAGACGAGCATATTTCTGATCAGATGATTTTTTCAGCTTCATTGCTCTCTTGAAAGTATATATGAATTAAGTTCTAACAAAATACACAACCTGAAAAGGACTGTAATAATCCACATGAACAGATATTTATAGGAGACGCTTGTAAATTAATTATACCATAAAACCTCATTAACATAACTACATTCCTAAACAGTCACATTAATGCACAAGATATAAAGCTACAAAGAAATCTTCATAAAGGATACACTTAATATCATGTCTCCAATAAAAAGTAAGCAAAATCACAGAACTTCATAGTCACAGAAGGCTGCCCATTGCATTTGAACTATTTCTTGTTATTTTAAAGAGAAAATCATTATAAAATAATGGTTTGGGTTTTTTTGGTAATTCTTCACAAGCACAGTTGTGAGGACAACAGTCGAAGACATATCTTTCATCATTCTACTTTAAAAGTTTCTTTAAAAACAATTTTATATATATAAGTAATGGAGGCAAATGAGTTTAGTGCTATGCCATAGTTTAGCAACAAGTTCAGCACTGAATGGTAATTCAGCAGTACAAATTTCTTCTCCAGATTCTTTGACCACATATCTGGAGAATTAACTAGAAAAATCACTGTGAAAAGTATTTTTTTTTTAATGTTTTCTTGACAGGCAAAAGCATGCTATGGGATGCAACCCTTAATAAAGTTAAGCCATTTTGCATGACCAGTGCCACATCTTTAATAAATGGGTTTGGAACTAATGATCTTTAAATTCCTTCCAACCCAAACCATTCTATGATCAGCAGTCCTAAATCCAGATTTATGGTGTAACATTCCTTGGCTCTTCCTGTGGAACTGGGGAATCTTAGAAAAGCAGCCATATTCACACCTGTAAAAGCAAGGGGAAACGTCTAAGTCGATCTTTCGAAGATGAGGCCCTAGCTACCTGTGAATTGACAGAAATGGGGATAATAAAAATTGAAAAGAAATTACAAAGACTTGAAATAAGAGTCTTGGATGACATAACGGTTTTCTGCCCAGTCTTTGAGAACTGGGATATGTGAAACCATCCACAACACAACTGATGAGATTTAAAGCACTCTAAATCACAAACCAAATCTTCACCTGATGGTACTATCCTCAATTTAACCTACTGTCATAAGGCAATAAAAAAATTCAGTCATACATCTCATTACTAAAAATAATGATACCCAAAATTTTTTAAACAAAATTCAGTTCAGCTGAATCATAATGCCCTTGCAGAGAAAGGGCAAACTCAGTTTAAATCTTGCAACTGGATAAGCAGCACTGGGGGAAAACTGTGGTAAGGAAGGGCAAAACACTGCCCAGCAGCGAAGGGTGAGGAGGGGAAAAGTCCTGCTATCTCCAAAGGGAGGAGGAGGAGGTGATTTCAATGCCTAAGAATGGATGCCTGCAGCCCCAGGAGAGACCAGGCTTGAGCCCGCAGCCCCTGGCGGACTCCAGTGCAGAGCAGGTTTGTTCTACAGGACTGCAGCTATACTGGAGCAACGGAAGAGTGTGAGGAGGAAGCAGAGGCTGAGAACTGTTATGGACTGACTGCAAGCCCCGACTCCCACCCACCTGCAGCACTTGGGGATGGCAATAAATTAAACTACTTTTCCCCAAGCCGAGCCTATTTTGCCTGTGATGATAATTGCCGAGTGATTTTGGGTTCTTAATCTTTTCCCATGAGCTTTCCTTTTTTATCTTCTCCCTCTGTCCCATGGAGGAGCAAGGAAGCAGCTGCATTCTACCACCCACACTGCATGAAACAATACTAGTTTATTGCTGTCTTACTCATAATCAAACATTTTCTATCACAAATCTGAGGGTTTTTTTGCAGATGGACTTTGGATTCCTGGGTCATATTTTTGCATGATTGAACAATATATAACTGGCATTGTGTATCACTAAAAGATAAACACCACTACCCCAAAATTTCACTGCATTTTACACTCTAAATTTATTTCCTAAAGGTGAAGTGATTAACTGAAGAAGTAAAAGTTGTGGACATTTACAGTTCAGTTTTTACTAGAACCTTGCATACGATAATCAAATTATATATAAGCTCATATACCTTGATTACAGTCTGGCCAAGGACATAACTTAGCATGGGTAGTCTCCAGTTGGAGTTGTGGCTCTTACAAATTAACTCGCTAAACAATTTTAGCTTGCAACAAGGCCACAGCTGCAACAATCAATAGGTGAGCCTCGAACACTGAGCAGATAGCGATTAAGAGTGAGCTCTTTAGCTCTTTCATTTTTCTCTTTGTAACATATTATAGTCTGTGCTATAATGAGCTGGTTATAAACAAAGCATATTAAATGAACAAAAAAAACCAACAAAAAAAATCCCACATGATTTCACATATTCATCTGCAAATTTTCAGAATGAGGGGGGAAGACTTCAATATTTTGACAGTGCTAGCTTACCATTAATCATGAATTATAGAAGCAAAACAGTTTATCCTGGAAGGGACCTACAAAGGACATCTAGTCCAACTTCCTCAAGCCAGGGCTTACAAATTAGATCAAGTTTTTCAGGGCCGTGTCCAGCCAAGATCCAAATACCTCCAAAGTGCAAGACCCCGTAACTACTCTGGAAAAAACCCACATCTTTGCGAGCACTGACTACCTGCGCAGTGATTTTTTTTTCTTTCATCTTACTGGAATTTCTGTTCCTGTGATTTGTGTTTACTGCCTCTTGCGCTTTCACTACGCAATTCTGAGAAGAGTCTGGCTCCACCTTCCCTGCAATGATCCATTAGGTAGCTGAAGGCAGCAATTAGACACTGCTACCAGCTTGTCAGCCCTCAGCCAGAATGGATACACAGGGTTATTTCATGCCAGATTTAGAACTTTGCCCTTGTTTAACTTTATAAGATTTCTTTGAGGACATTTCTATGACTCTTAATGATAAGTACACCCCTTAACTACAACCTTTCCTCTAGCCGTTGACTTCACTTCTACTCTTTTATTCCTCACTTAGTTACTTGTTTTCCTTACTTTCTTTCTCCTTCTACGGTCTTCAATGTATATTTTTTCTTCTTATAGTACTGAAATTTGTTTTTCATCTGCATTTCCTCTATAGACTGATAGGACTCTTGAAAGTTGAATTTGGCTTGTTTATGACTAAACTGATGAAACTGTTTGACCCATTCAAGAAAAGAGTAAGCATTAACTGATTTACTAGCAAATTTGAGAGAATTTCCATCTACTGCAAATTGTGAATATTCACAGGGCCATGAACAGTTTGCAGTGTAAAAATTGTTCACTGAAGAAAACAACAACAAAAAAATCAAACTAAACCAGATTATTCAACTCTCTTGGCAAACAATTTGCATGTGGGAAACTAATGAAATCAGAAGTTCTAATTGTGTGATACTGCTTGTGATTTAAAAATAGCATAAAGGCAAATACTCTATCAATATGTTAAAATCCAGATAAATATGGCAACTTAAGTATTGATAATTGATAATAATTTTTCTGAACTATTACTATAGTCATACTATATGACTATATGACTAATGACATCAGCTAAATTTTAAAGAAATAAGTCATTGCCATGGTGGAAGCCTAACAGATTCACAATTTAATTCATTTGTATTGCATCCACATCTGCAGCTCCACAGGTTTTATAGCTGTATTGGGCTGCTTTTATTTCCTTGTTCAATCAATGTCCTGCACAGGGTAAAGAGACTGCTGACACAGAAAGGAGGGGATGTTCTGTTCAGATAATTCCTTTAATACCCAGTCTATCACCAACATACCAAAAGCCTGACCTTGCATTAATATCTAGCTAAGTTGTGGGAAAATATTTTGGTTACCCAGACAGACTTGCCCTCCCTATCAAAATGAAAATCAGCTTTCTTAGAGCAGCTGTTTTCAGATGTCTAATTGATTTGTCCTTTTTGCTATACAGACTTCCATAGAGAGAGACAGAAACCCAAATCAAGGTGTTTGCAGTGGAAGTGCAGAAACAGATTATGAGATTATTTTTACTATTATAGCATAAAGACAAGTTTAAATGGGAGGACAACTTGTTAGTAAAGACAAAACCTACTTATTGATTACCTTTAACTCCTCCAGCTGCATGTATTGAGGATGTGGAAGATATGTGGTAGTAGTTGTCAGTTATCTGTCAAACTTTATATGAAATGAAAAACATGGACCTCATTTATTAAAGGTATTAGAATTTTCAGTGGTTAAAAATATAATATTTTTTGTGTAATTCATTATTTAAAACTGCTTGATTAAGAGTGGCATAGTATACATCATTAATATTCTATACTCTATTAAATATCTTCTCACTTATATCTGATCCAGCAAGACATAGTTTGGCAGAGGAATCATGACTTAGACCACTACATAATCTTTGTATACAACCTATTTTCACCTGTCTCCAAGATAATCCAACTTGGAGGACTTGCTTAATATTCAATTTTCTAGAAGAGTATTTCTTACATTGAAAATTTTAAAGTACAAAATTATGAAAATTTTAAAAATGCATACAGTATTAAAGAAGTAATGAATAATTTTATTCTCCTTAAATTGGACTAGAGATGATGAAAAAGTACACCAGAGAACGCAAAAATATTGAACAAATTTGGGAAGATCTGTATTTTAGCCAAGTGCAAACAGGAGGAAGGAACAATGTCTGCATTTTCCCTCCAAAGTCATACAGTTTGAGCTAATTAAAAAAATAACTACCCAAAACCCTCCAAAACCACACCAAACAACCAATTTGGTTTCAGCGTTATTTAACAAGTAAAATTACTCAGAGACATCGGTAATGTTAAGTGTCCGTTAGGCTAACGTATGTCAAAGGTGGGAAGACAGAGACAGGAACAGGGCACTGGTATCTGCCTTCAGTCCCTAGGCATTCCCCAAATAGAAATATATTGAAATAACAACTGCTAAAAACTGTGAGTTGATGTCTGGTAGGTCTCATCAGTGACAGACTTACTGGTAGTGGAAAGATCTGCTCTTAGAGTTGTCTGAGAAGGGTATTTGCTACACTACCCAAGAACTTTCACATACACATCTGACAAGAAATAAAGTCTCCTGGAGTGATCACTAAACAGATGATCTGCGTAGTAATACAGTAATGGGTAACTGAATGCAATTAAGGAACTGATACATTTACTTTATATGGAGGAAAATACTGAAACTCTGACAAAGGGTTCTGAGGAATTTTAGATTCCTATCACATGAGCTAATATCTATGCTGTTTTGTGCATTCACAATTTAATTAAATTCTGACTTCCAATAAGCTTGTAACAAAAAAAAAAAGAAGCAAAAAGCAGCATAACCCCCTGGATTTTATGCGGTCCTTGAAGAGGGTTCAAAAATGTGGAGTAAAATTAACTATTCAATTAAATGATCCAAATGGACTCCTGGGAATTAATCTCTACCCATGTTAATCGATCCATATCAGGAAAGTAATTAAAAAGCACACTACTGTCATTAGCAGTTGTAAGTCTTCAGACTGGCCTGGAGGGAAAAAAAAAATGCACTGAAAGCAAAAGTGGAACACATTACCTTTCCCACAATTTGGAGGAAGACTTTTTTTTTTTAAAGAAAAAGCAACAGTAACAACAAAATCCCACCAAAAAACAGAAGAAACAACAACCCCCCCAACCAAAACCAGCATCAACAAAATTATAACTTCCCTTGTTTAAGCATATCCAGAAAGATTCCATAGCACAGGCTCTTTTCCAGATCAGTCAATACTCTGACTGTGGGTAGCTGCAGCTCAGCTTTCACTTTTCCAGTAGTTCCCAACACAGAATCAGAGAATCCTATTTTAAGTCAGAGGAATGTGTTTCTTAATAGAATATAATAAAAAGTGGGGTAGATTAAGAGTATCCAGAAAGGAAATCTGTAATGAATCCAGTTTACTTCAATAGAAGCCATCACAGAGCTAGCATCTAGCCCTGAGAGTAAAGAAGACTTTCACCTAGCTTTAGAGATCTAGCAGTCAGGGGAAGAATTTTCTGGAGGCAGTCAGTCCCTCTTCACTGACTAATAAAACATCATAAATAAATATTTTAACATAAGTGTCTAACATTTAGGTAATTAAAATTACATAAACTGAGTATAATATGCCTTCTATTTAGAAAATAAGTCACTTAAGTCATATTGAATTAGGTAGTTTTGCACTTCTAGATGCATATCCTTCCTTATATTCCCCCTTATAGTTAAGGGGATCAAGGGAACAAAGTGAAGATAGTAACAATCAGTAAATAAAGCAATACTTAGTGGAGGCTGATGACAGAAGAAAACAAACCAGCGTGAACCATCTGAGTAATGAAAAAAGCATGCCAACGCAAACTTCTCTGCTACAAGTAGATAGGACAAGGCAGGAAGAGATATGGCACACATGGGACAGAATCAGAGTCTGAACTCTACTGATAACACTGAATGTTGAAATAAGCGGGTAAAAGACAAAGGTCAAAAAGAAGTAGCAACATTATCACTGCTCTGGTTGAATTAGTCAGTGTGAAGTAGTAGCTGAAAACAGCAGTAAATTTACTACAACGTAATAGTTTCTATGAATAAAAGCAATTACAGCAACATGACTCTGCTTATAGATTTGTGTCTTATATGTCAACATGGAAGCACTGAAAATAAAACTGAAACGGCAGGGCAATGTTTCTCCTCTGTCTTCCTTAACTTGTACTCAGAACTACAGAATAAATGCAAATTACGTTTTTAATAGTAGACACACAGGCATTTGTTAGTATATATTTGTTTCTAAAGAAGCTTTGGAATAAAAACTTCGTATCTATTTACACATTAAGGGGTGACAAAACACAGAAAAGAAAAAGATCCGAAGCAAATACTTCGATGTGGGCTAGTCTAACCTCTTTCCATCACATATAAACCATTGCATAATATCTATAACCTTTGCAAAGTATGAGGAAAAATACTGGGTTTAAATTATCAAAAATTGTCTTTAAAATATCTCCTCATCTTTTCGTGCAGTCTCCAGCAACATTTGCCAGGGTTATCTATGCTAGTTAACAAACTGTTACTCTTCATATGTATTCAAATTTTGTGTCTCTAAAATATGAAAAATGGAAAATTTCATGTTCAAATGTGAATTAAAGCATTAAGATTTGCATTGCATTTTGACTGGAGATCATGAAACTTGATAAGCATTACTATCCCTTGTTCTGTAGATCAGCTAGATGAAGGTACTTATCACTCAGTAAAGTTTTAACTATAAAAAATGGGAACAGAATCTGCTTTTCTGAAATTTAAGTGTTTAAAAGTCCCAGTCTCAAGGTCATCTGGCTAAATCTCTAGCTCTTTTAGGCAAACTTGTATTTTAAACTGATCTCCTTTCTTACAGCTCTAGAAAACCCTAGCCACAAATATTTCCACAGCAGGAAGATTAAAAAAAATGCCTAAGAAGCAATAATTATCTCTATATCACCTATATAATCAATATTACAAAGACCAAAATAGTTTGCTCGTAAGTCTTTGGAATGGTTTGGGAAATCTTTATGCGAAATCCAATTTGGTTTTATTAAAGATTTGTACTCCTGTGTAGCTATATTATGGATGTGACAGCACTCTGACTGAGGTTCTGAAAGTCAGACCATAAAAACAAACCTCTAATATCTCCATTATTATACTATTTGTTACCAGTCCACAACAGTTACTTCTGATTGACTAGATCAGCCAAAGAAAAATGAAATACACAGGTCAAACAGAACACTCAATTTAAAAGGAGAAGACTTGAAGAAGTAAATTTGAAATCCTTGGAGCTCACTCGTACAAGCAGTGCACAAAATGAGGAGAAAGCTGGGGCCAAAGAAAGCCAAAAAAGTGCACTGATAAGCATTTACCTAGTGTGTCAAATGTAAGCATAAGCTTGCTCTCTCTAAGTGCACATATTACAAAGCCTTTTGACAGCATGACATTCTTTGACGTTAAAAATACTCTGTGCGTCCTTCCAAAAAACATTCAACATCAGCCTTGCTCCTTTTAAAATTTGTGGTAAAACTTTCAGTAGAAGCTGAGCTTGACTTGTAGAAGAAAAATTACATCAGTGCAGAATCCCTTGAAAACTCCCACTTTACACCTAATGTAACAGTAGGGCAGCAATTATGTACTGATTTAGAGGAAAGGTTTAGTAAGTAGGCTATTGCATTCCTTCCTTCAAGATCCCCCAAATAAGCTCACACAGATCAAAAGTTAAATCACTAAATGATTTGATTACTCTTATTTTCTTGTCCTCTGTACTTGGCCCACAAAATAACTACAGAACAAAAGATAAGTTATAGTCTTATAAACACATGTGGAAAGGCACCCAGGTTAGACCTCTGTGATAATCCATTTAGCTTCTTGCACCAAATTAACTTTTCTTATTGGACAGTTGACAAGATGGTGGTGAAATAACACATAATGGCTTTCTTATTTTTACTTTTTTTTGTTGTAGTTATTTTAACAGTAGCTACATATAACACAGAAGGATGAGGAAAATGCTGTTGGATTTTGAAAGTGAGGTCAACTACTTTCTCAGAGGTTCATATAATTGGGCTTATTTATTTGAATAGGAGAATAAATTTCAGTCATTGTGTTCATATTGTTACTCATTACCCACTGTGAGTGCTACAAAAATAAAATTATCTCTTTCAGAATAATTTAAATGAATCCAAGATGCTGAATAGTAAAAAGTTTTGTAACTTTCTGTTGTTAAAACTTCTGTATTTTAAAGTCTATCCAAAATAGGAGAAAAATACCTGATATCAAATATAACAGGACGCATGAAATACTAACAGCGATATTTGAAGTTGTAAAGCCTTTTTCTATGACAAGATTTCAGCCTCAATTTGTCTTCATTTTAAAAATCAGAACTGATACTCAAAACCAATGAACACAGGACAAATGAGGCATACTATTACTCTGCATGGAAGCATTTACATAAAAATGCAAAATAACACTTTCAGACTTCATAAGCTTTGGAGGAAAATAAAAACTAAAAAAATACTAAACTCAAACCCCCAAACAAACAAGAAACAAGGAAAAAGAGAAAAAAACCACAGTTGCTTTTTAAAGGCAATGTGAAATGTGGAGGTAAAAAAAAGGTATTAGAAACTGAAAAATTGCAGTGCTTCCAAAAATGAAAAACTCCTTACAGAGAAGACCAGTATTTCAGATTTTGTGCAGTATTCTTTCCCTTATAGAAAGACATTGACAGGAAATCTGAAGGGAATGCCTTAGTATAATTCTACAAGAATGAATTTTAAAATCTGCAAATGTTTTAGCTTGTATGTATCTTACTTTTGCTATAGAGTTTCAGCATTCCCAGCTAACTTGTCAATAATTTCAATAGACACATCAAAACCCTATAACCACTATACTGGTTATAAGCCCCAGTCCATGTTGACATTGAGCCATTGACCACAACTCTTTGAGTGTGACCATCCAGCCAGTTCATTATCCACCGAGTGGCCAATCTGTCAAATCCGTGTCTCTCCATTTTAGAGACAAGGATGTCATGTGGGACAGTGTCAAACGCCTTGCACAAGTCCAGGAGAATGACATTGGTTACTTTTCCCATGTCAACCCGCTCTGTAGCTTTGTTGTAGAAGGCCAGTAAATTAGAGCAACCAGGTCTCTGCGTGCTTGTGACACCTCCCACTGTGAAACAGAGGATCCTACCAAGATTACTTGGATAGATGGACCATTGCTCTGACAAAGTTGTTCATGCCTTATGTTTTTTAAAAGCATACTTTATATACATATTTTGTTGCTTTGTTTCAAAAAAAAAACCACAACCCAACAAGTCCAGTAATGATCTCAATTTCACATGTTTATGAGCCTTCAACAGAATTTAGATATTTTTAAAAAAGAAACAAAATAAGGTACACAACTCCCTTGATCAGAATTTGTCTCCAGAAGAGCTAATTTCTGTAGTCTCAGTTCTCTATCTCCTGAACAAAACAGGAAGAGTATAGTTCCTTCAAATGGTTATTTAGACAAATCAGTTTTGACATATTTGTTTAAGCTATAATGTCTACAGTACGATTTACAATATTCAGAAGAAAATAATTAGTCATACTTGCTCTGGTCCAACATTTCTCTAATAAGTAGTATACTCATTCATCTTCAAACAACTTTTTTCAAGTCCATATTTTCTCCTTTTGTGAAAGGAAGAGATCCGAAATCTGTGAATCTTAATACCATGGAGGAAGGAAGAATCTATTAACTTCCTCTTCTCTATGAGAATCCAGAGATTTAGTGTTAAAGTTTTTTTGTAACTGCATGTGGAGGTGTATTTTGAACAATTCTCAAAAGAATTTTACTGGTATAGGTTACAACATGCATAGAGTTTCAGATGGATAAAGAAATCATGTCACAGTAGTTTGAAGAAATTAGTGCTATAAAGAAGCACAAAGTCCACCTAATCCTCCTCCTGGTAAGCCTATACAAGAAGAGAAAAGATTACTTTATGTAATTCTGGTTTGCTTTATGGAATAAGGTATACAATAGAATATAAGATATTCCACCCTTTTATATTAATGGAAATGTATTCAATTCCAGAGACAAAAAAAGATGAAACACATCAACTGTATTTTGTGTGTGAAAAAACCCTTCACATATTCACTCAGAATATCCAACAAAAAGATTCTGTGTTTTGCGTTAATTGGCACACCGCTACCAAAGATGTTTAACATGCTCTAAGTGCAACTTATGATGTTATGCAATGGTCAAACATTGTGTTTTGCCTGAGAGTAAAACCAGATTTTGCTCAACTACTGTTCAGCAACAAAAGGCAGGTTTGTTAAGTCTTGCTCACACCTCAGGTGGTATCTGGCTTATAACTGGTTGCATTTAACTTTGCTTTCCATGCTATCACAGACTCTTATGAGGCTTAGCAAGGGCTTACAAGCTGTCTACATCATGTGATAGCACACAAAACAGTTTCAGC
This sequence comes from Apaloderma vittatum, assembly GCF_000703405.1. Lineage (NCBI taxonomy): Eukaryota > Metazoa > Chordata > Aves > Trogoniformes > Trogonidae > Apaloderma > Apaloderma vittatum. The sequence continues at coordinate 51 of NW_009707755.1, read as the reverse complement.
CTCTCAAGACAAATGAACTTAAACAGAGGGCAATGCCTCAGTCTTTGGCTG
>NW_009707754.1:16130-31681 GCF_000703405.1 Apaloderma vittatum | reverse complement strand
GCCCACCTCCCCGCGACCCAGAGTGGGGCACGCTGGAGCTTTTATTGTCCATAAACAGTAAAACAGGAGCGGCCGGTAATAAGATCAGGAAAGGGAGCATTAGACGAGGCACCGCACTTGTAAAAGCGTGCCCTCAAAAGACGCTTTTTGCCGAGCCGCAGTAAAGGTTTTATTGGTAATTGAGAAGCGTCTCGCAGCCGCGGGTTTGGCATTAACGACCGCTTCAGTGGGTAGAAATTACACTGCCGGGCTTGTGGACGAGACCCACCGGGCAAAGGGCACTTCACGGTAATAAGAGCTATTTACTAAAGGAGTTACTGCCCAATCAATGCCGGGATTTAGGCTCTGATTTGCCGGATAAACTTTTTAGTAACTATGAAAGCAGGCCAATAGCTTTTATAGAGGAAAGAAAAATATTTAAAGTCAGTAACTTCTCTAGTAGATGAAAATTAACTTTCGACAACAAGCGGGATTTTCTCTCCTCGTTGAATCAAAGAAACTTCTATACTTACATTTCATCCTGAAAGATCTACTATTTTAGAAATAACAGCACCCCGCAGGGCAATTTTCCAGCTTTAGAAGAACCTTTTAAACCAAACCAAAGTGCTGCCTGTGGGCAGACGTGTACGCTCAGAGCCGCTGAGAGCAGAGCATCCGCATTATTTTTGTCAGGATTTGGGCGTGTGCAGTGAGCACAGATACGTTATTCTTCCCTGCAGATCCTGAAGTTCTTCCTACAAGATTTTCTTTTTTCATCTGCTTGTTGTCAAACGAGAAGTAATTAGCAAAAGGAATTACCGGCTCTGGCGCTGTGCCTTCAGGTAGCGGGAGCATTACAGATATAAACTTCCCATTTTCCCAATGTCTCAGTTTCCTTCTCCTCCGTCAGCACCCGGACCTTTCTTCCAGCATTTTTAAAATTTTAATTCAGCTATGTGGTTTTATTCAGCTGCGGAGGGATGGGTTATGTCACCCTTTCTGCCCATTTAACATGAAGAGACTGGTTCCAGTGACTCCGCGTCGCTGGGTAGAGGCGGAGAGGAAACTCCGCCGAGAGGCAGCTCCCGCCCGGCCTTCCCTCAGCCCCCGGCCCCCCCAGCAGCAGGGCTGGGATTCACTGGGAATCGCTGCTGGGAAAATCGGCTGGGACCTCACTAAGCGCAATTACCCTATATATTAATACTCTCTTTAATGTTATCGTTACTGAAAAAAAAAAAAAAAGGAAGCGAGAGTGCTTATGCCTAATTAACCTTTGAAATTTTACATTTTCTCGGGCATAGTGCTAAGCTCTTGATTTTATCCGTGAAAACGAAAACAGTAAATATTGAGGTACAGAGTCATAAAGATATACAAACGAACACGTTGCTGTAGTGCGAGTATGCGTGTGAATATACAAGCAGTTCTGTCACTTGTCCAGAGCACTTTCCTTGAAAAACAAAAGAGGCTGAAGACACGCTTATCCCTTCATCAGATTAAAAGCCATATGTTATTTTTAAATCCTTTCGTCAGGATTATGGCAGTATTCCAAATGATGAAATAAAGGGATTTTGCTTGTCACAGAAAGGAAAAAAAAGAAGAAGAAATCAAAACAAACGAACCCTCAAGACATTTTCTACACCTTCCTACCTCCAAACAACAACAAAACCCCAGAGCATTTTCTGTTTTTATTTTTCTTTCATTATCCAACGCTGAGACTTAACAAACGATTATAGGTTGGAAGACACATTTTAGAACAGCAGGGTCACATTACGACAAAGGTCTGGCCATTATTAATCTAGTGTTTGGAAAACAGTTGACAGTTGCGAGGGTTTCTCCCTCCCTTCCCTTTTCTTCCTTTCCCTTCAAAACAAACCCCCTCAAAAAGAATTCACAAACCCGATCTCGGTCACTCTAGGGAGAGTCCCCTCGCCCTTTCCACTTGCAAGCGGCACGAAAGAGTAAATTGAAAGATCATTTAATTATTTTCATTCTAATCACTTTAATCCCTCTTATACTAGGAGCAAATGATGATAATGGGATCCACATGGAAAAGACCTCCAGGAGGGGGAGGTAGGGCAGGGGCATCTTCCTGGCCCTGCGCCCCGGCAGGTGGAGCCCGGCGGGGCGGAGCGGAGCTCGGCTCGGATGGAGACTTGGAGGTAAATAAAGCATTGGAGGAAGGCTCCCTAATCTGCTGGCGGCTTGTTTCATTACTTTAGTTCTATTCCAAGTGGCGCGGATATAAAGTGACCCGGTTGTCACCCTGTGGTGCTAGGGGACCCTCCTGAAGCAAGGCAGGAAAACCCCCCAAAACCTCGCTCTCCTCCCGACTCCTCGGAGCCTGAGCAAGGACAAGCTGATTAATTTTCTCGGGTCGCCCTCGCCATCCCAGAGGGCCGCTTCGCTCTGCTTCCATCCGCGGCCGTCGACCGCGCAAATTCCTCCGCCTACGGGGGCTCCGCTGAAGCCCCGGGAGGAGGAGGAAGAGGAGGAAGGGCAGCTCGTCGGCGGTTTTAGTTATAACCAACGCCGTACTAGTGCTCCCATCTGAGGCTGCAGGAATAGAGCCAACAGCGAGGTCGCCGGGCGCCTGGTTTTCTCTGGGTGTTTGCAGATCTGCACAAATCAGGGACCCACTGGTTTGTATAAACATCTTTCAGGACGCGGCCAATCAATCAGGCTGGCAAGCAAGCACACCAGGAGCCTAGGATATAGACAAGGTGTAAATATACACACATAAGCCCCGTCAACTTTAGAGTATTTACACTTTTTCTTTTTTTTTTTTTTTCTTTTTCCTATAGCCCTTTCTAAGAGAAACTGTATCTACAGAGATCCTGACAAAGTCAGGGAATCACAGAGAAAAAGTAGAGGTATTGTTAGGAGGTTATGTTATGTTTTATGTTTTAATACCAGCAAGGGAAATGGTAGGAAAGAGAAAGAAAAAAAAGTGTCTATACAAGCTGAAGGCTTAAAAAAAAATCCTATTATACTTGCAGTCAGGGACATAATTTCAAGAATATGTGGCTGGAAAACATGAAACTTGATAATTTTAAAATACAATGCAATAGATATACCTGGAAAAGATATGAGTTTACCAGATTTTCTAGTCAGCAGAGCATTCTTTATGTTGCAGTCATTTCTAGTCTTACTTTAATTTGAAACACATTTGTATCTGTGGATAAGTCCTTGCAAATGCACTGTGGTTTATATTTTTTTAATGATTGTTTGATAACATGATCTACACAGTGTGGAATTTGTGCCCTCTTTCTGACATTGTCTTTTGCTTGCAGAAGGACATTTGTGAACAAGGAATACATAGCACCAAGAGTACCACAGATCTGAAGCACCCCTGTAATGCAGTGAGAATAGTTATGTACCAAGATAGGAGAAAATGAAGTTTCAGAACTTAATAGAGAAGGGCAGATTCAGAGCTGATGTAAATTAGGAGTTTCACTGAAACATAGAAGTGTCTGGTGCTGTAGAACTGGTGGGTTGTTGTTCCTGTGTTGCCACAATCCAAAACTGAGGCCGCTTCTTCTGGATAGTGAGCACCAAGGAAACTCCTGGGTCACTTTGGCCTGGTGAGAGGCTGATGATCGGAGAGCAAAAGTTGGGCTTTGGCAGAGAGCATCAAGGGGAGCTTCTCCCAGCAGGTGAAACAAGCTTGTAAATTTTGAGACCAGACTACTGCTTTTACTCGGAACTTGTGACTGTATTGCCTCTATGGAGCCTGGACCCTGTTGTCAAGTATATTTTATTTCCGCTGCAATTACTGCATTTGTTGTGCAAGTTTTCCTATCAAGAATAAACTTGAGATTAAACTCACTTTCACTCCGTGGTTGTCATGTGTTAAAAAAAATCATGTAAGGAGCCTAATCCAAAGGAGCCTAATCCAAATACTACTCATGTGGTTCCTTGTGCTGCCCTTCCAAGCTGGCTGGGTCTTACAGACATAAATAGAATGGAAAGTCGGTTTCACTGGCTTCTCAGAACCTTAAAAGCATGTGTTTAAAGATATGTATTGTCAGCAGAATAGGAATGAGGTTATTTATCTGCTTACATCTAAGAGCCTTTCTGTAAGGACTTCTGTTTAAAATGGATTGGATCACTTGCTTCCTTAAAGGCCATTTTAATTTTTATGTGACAATCTATAGTTATCATCATGTAAGTGAGAGTTTCATCAGTCAAAGATTTATTCTTGTGAACCTGAAACATTATTTTCCATAGTAACGCATTATAAAGTCCTTTCACAGAAACTTGTTTTTGATCTGTGGTATGTCAGAACACAATGAGGGATAAAAGTATTAACTGACAATTTTCAGTTGAAATAGCACATGAAATAATAATTAAAATGGTAGGAAAAAAAAATCTATATTTAATAACTTTGATGTAAGTGACATTTTTATAAGCACAGTAACACCAATTCCACATTCTAACCTTCTGGGGTGGTTATTGTAAGGTGACTCTCTTCTGCTCTCAGATATCAGTGGATTATGTTTGGGCTCACATGAAGTTCACAATCTTTATTCACAAAAAGTCTTGGCAGCCACAGGAGTGGTATTTTAACATTGTGGAAGAACTGTGAAAGCTCACACATTCTTCTACTCTCAAAGATTCACAGTCTTTCCCCCCCAAGATAAATGATTGTTAAGAACCACATAAACAAGCTTCTTTTTTTTTTATTTTTTTGGAAATGAAGAAAGTGAAAAAGAAGGAAAGGGGGAGGCAACTGTAAAATACACATACCTTGCAATATAAAACCTCCACTCAACCAATCTGGTTTTCTTCAGCATTTGAGCATCCCTTCTAGATTTTGTGACACAGTAAGTGACAAATCTGGAAGATCTTACTTCTAAAGACAGTGCTAGTGCTACTGTCTCATCAAAGACTGTGAAAAATACCAGCCAGAGCAGATAGATTATGAAACATCACCATACGAACACGTAAATTCTCCTTCGCTAGATGATGAGGTACACCTGTACCCTGAGGGCGTGAAACCAAAGGGGCACTGTAATCACCACTTGAGAAAATTAGATTATAGTTTACTAAAACCAAGACATCTTTTCTTTTAGACCAATATTCTGCTATGCCTGTACAGGTGGGACTGTATTTTACAGACCTCCTCTGCATCCTTGGGCATTGAATTTTAGTGTTTCTCTTTTGTCCGAGGCTAAATGCTTTTTGACTAAAGCACTACTTGCATTAAGGAACAGTATTGCTTGCATTACTTGCAGGAAGCATAAAGCAGCCAGAGAGCCAGCTTGCTTGTTTCTCTTCTTTACCAAGGTTAACCAAAAAGATTTCAGAATACTGTTTATGTCGCAACTGATAACATGGTGACATTTATCAGCTTAAACAGCGCACCGAGACCATGGGCTTGCCAGAAGGTGAGGCATTAAAGATACATTTAAGCTTCGCTTCTTTGAAACCATTATGAGATCCTGACTCTACTCCTGTGGATTACTCTTTTACTTTGGATAGTGGTGGGGCCAGAATTTTAAGGGTGTATTTTGCTAGGTGTGTTGTAAAAATAATGCAGATAAAGGTATTAGCTCATCTTCTATGCAAAACTCTGTTAGTTCAGGTATGTAGTGAACAACTTCTAAAATAGACTAAAGATTGTTAATCAGCACTTGTGGAATTAATTTGAGGATGATTTTGGAATAATTAGGAGATTGAAGTTGTTGACATAAAAGCTGTTGATTGACATGGGCTTCCTTTTCCATTTTTAAAAGAGTAACTCTCTGTACTTAACAAATATTGACACTCAGTGAGAATATGCATTAACTGTTCATTTCTTTTGTTTCTGTCATTCAACCAGTGTTAAGAAAGAACGCTTATATAATAAAATAAAATAGCAGGATTACAGAGCCTATTTACTAATTCAGGGGGAAGGGAAGAGTCAGCTGCCAAGGAAGACTCTGCTCAGCCTCGCTGCGGGCAGCTGTGGAGGGGAGCAGCCTGGCAGGGCGGGAAGGCTCTTACGTTATGGCAGGATAAGAGGGAGGATGAGGTACGAACACAGCCGGCACCACATTACCCTCTTACAGAAACCACTAATCTCACTCTTCAAAACTCTTGTCTTGATCTCCATTAGAAGGAACAAAATTTCATTTTTAACAAAACCTTTACTGAAAAGTCTTATCAAAGAACATATTTCTTCCATTGGCTTTCCTCCCCTTTTACTAATTTCTGTCTTTAGACGCAGACCATAAATCTTGATTTATGCTTAACAACTTGATATTACTAAATATTACTAATTTAAAAGAGTTCTGAATACATTTCAGGGCCTTTATATTTTTAAATAAAACCTGCTTTATGTAGGAAGTCAGCACAAGGTCTATGTACCATTTAAATCTTTAAATTAAGCTGTTAAGTGCTGTGATTTTCAGTATATGTTAGGCAGCATAATGTACATTGTGAACACAGTACCAAGAAAAGGAAATAACATATTTTTTAAAAGCTGAAAAAAAGTTTTAAAAAAAGCTGATTGCTTATATGACATCTGTATTTTATGACATATCTAAACCTTATATATAGGGAAAAAAGATTTAAGCGGTTTTATCCCATTTTACTGTGATAGATGAATGTTGTGTATCTACTGTAAATTTTGCTGCTATGCTAGGGGAAAAAAAAAACAACAAAAGTAGCCTTTGCTACTACAAATCAGAAACAGTACTATCAGCCTTTAGACAGCATGGAACAGTAACAAATACACTTATTTATACAAATTCCTAGTTAGAATATAGAAATAAGATGTTACATTTAATGTGAAAAAAATGTAGGATCTTGACAGTCACTAAGAAACACACCAAGAGATGCACTTCTAGAGCAGTTCTGCGATTTCCTTGCTTGCTTTGTCATGTTTTAATGCTACAGAAGGCAAGTAAGCTTAGGAAGTTCTCCAGTTATAAAAATAAATTTCAATTCAGTCGCATTACATGTAATTAAGACAATTAGTCTGAATTCTGGATGTGAAGGCAGGGGAACAGCAGTTGTGAAAACACTCTTAACACGAAGCTAAAAGTTGTGCAAAGAATACTTGTGGCATCGCGCCCTGCAAGGCACATGTTCTGCCTGGTGCTGCAGAGCCGCACTAAGACATTTTCACCACCTACATCTCTGTGAAGCCTCACAAGATTTTTGGCTGACTGAGTTAGTGGATAGAGCTGATGTATGACAGGGTCCACAGGAGTGAATGAAAGGTCAGTTTGTTGACACAGGGTTATGTGCCTGCAGAAAGACTTGCGCAGCACAGGCAGACATATGTTTTCTTGGAAGGGGAAGGGCTGCTCTTGAAATTAAATACACAAAGTTTTTGTGTATTTCAAGGGTAAGGACAACACAATGCTCAAGCCATGGTCCAACAGAATAAATTTGCACAAGGAAAGTGAAAAAGGCAAATAATAAATAATTTTCAATATCTCCCTTACTTTTCAAAAGAATCACATATTTTCTTATGTTATGGTTACATACAAAAAGTATCATTGATTTGCTAGGCTTTGGCTGTTTCCATGTATGTGCACGCAGAGGTGTCTGCCTCAAGTCCAGCTGAACATTCCTTGCCACTCAGCACCTTATTCACACACATAGGGCTCAAAGGATGAGATCCTCCCTATGGGATACAGTCAAAAGGGAGGAAGGTTACATAGATGGTCTTCCTCCAGAAAAAAAATTTACCTGAAACGAGCTTTGATTTGTTAATTTTTTTTCTTCCTTTTAAAGAATTTCTTGTCTGCATGGATTACAGCATTTTCCATAAGGTTAATAATAAAGGCTATGACTGCTCTGAAAAACTAAGTTTATACGGGTATCTACTGTCAAAACCAGACTATTGAAATAACAAATGAGGTTCACTTCCTCAGAATGTGTAAATGTCCCAACTCAGAGTTAAACTTTCAACAGCTGAAAGACAATACCATTGACATGTACCTGGCACTAGTTACTCAGGTTTATTTTTTCCTGGAAAGCTGTTTTGGGCGACAGAGTGGCGTCCGGGTTTCCCAGGTTGTTGTGCTGACAAACTGCAGTGGTGGTAAAGGCAGGGAGTCTGACAAAATCTCATTAATCATTTTAAATTAAATCCAACATTCCTCTCCCAATGCTGCCAAGACGAAAACTAACTTTTACAAATGAATACTCTCTCTGAAAAGAACTGGTATCCTGACCATGTTGCTTTCACATAAATATGCTTAATTTCTGTCATATTCACATACTCAGTAAGTGGTATTTTTAAGCTGAAAAAACCATGCATTTGTTGTAGCGCTAGAAATCCGAAGTTTTGTTTTCTGTATTAGGTGCTATGAGTGAACCACATATCTGAGAATTAGAGCCTCTTCCTTCCTTTAACGAATTGTAATTTTTTCCTTTTTTAAAATTATAAAGCAAATACAGAGAGCTCCTTTTTAATGCAGGAAAAATTCACACAGGGAATGCAAGTATTCTGCATAAGTATTTTCTAACCCATCTCTTCTCTAAGAGTGTTTACATGAATAAGAAAGGAAAACTGCAAATTTACTGTCCCTGTCAGCAAAAGCACTGAAGTGGTAAAGAAGCAATGTGATCTCTTTGAAGCTTTTTACATACACATTCATTTCTGTAACTAATCCCAGCTATCTGGTTATGATTTAATTGCACAGTGTACGGCAAGTCTTGGTGTTTAACATCTGATAAATAATACTAGAAGATCACATAAAATTTTATCTTACTAAAATCACTATTATAAGTAGATTATAAAAGTTTGTGTATTAGTTCTCTTTAAGGCAAAATGAAACCATAACTTGCCTATGGGAGACACAGGAAATCCTTTAAGTCTGTCCTTTGTCCATTTTAACAGTGCTTTTGAGATTAGAGTGGTGGGTTTTACAATGGCAGAGAACAAGTCACCAGCCTTGATGTGTTTTAGTTTCGATACCTGCATGAAATATGTGAAAACAAAAAAAAAACCCCAATCCAATATAAGGCAAGAAAATCTGACTTTTCTATTCACTTAATATTATTTTGACATTTTAACATGATCAAGTAGGTACACCTCAATTCTGCTTAAGTACTTAAAATAATTTAATACTCGTTTTCTAAAAACAGAGCTATAAAAGGTATCAGATTACATAATGACAATGTTACACATAGAACAAAACTGTTACCGCTGCAAAAGCGAGCAATTCCCGCTGATAAATTTGTTTATGTAAAGAACATTAATGAAATTGCAGCATACTGAAGAGGAAATACTAACATTTATTTGTCCAGCTGCACAGTTTATTTTCCTAAATCTGTATTTTTAAACTGTTTATAATTTTTCTTTTTCCATTGTGGGAGGTGAGAGGGAAAGATTGAATAGAACAAATTGAATTTTTTTTTTCCTGAATGTGAATTTCTTGTCCACTTCAAAACTGACAAACATGTCTCTAACTTGGAATTGTTTGGGCTTTTGCATGTTGAAGCAGCTTTGATTTATTTTACAAAACCAAAGCTGTACATATCTGTTGTTTAGAGCATGAATGGCAAGTACTCAAGACAGAAACAGACTTTTGAGAAAATGTAAAATATCAGACACTATAACTAAACCACGTGAACAGGTAACATATGCCACGTTCCTTGAATCAATGCAATGAGAGCCTCAGAATTTAATACTGGCAAAAATGTGCTTTATTATGTGACCCTTTGGACAGGCACACGTACGCTCATTTCCCCTACACAAACAAAGAACAGTTGTCCTTCTGTCCCATCTGTGTGTACTAACGTTAGAAAAATTTCAGAAATGCTCATTTAAAACACAACTTCAGCATCTTTTAGGGCCAGAACAACCAGCGTTTGCAGCGGCATGGGCTGCAGGCTCATTTCTGCCTTCGGTGCCACATACAGTTAAGTGTGAAGGTGACGCTGCACGGCCGAAGCTCAAAGGACGTGCAGAGGTGGAATTGCCATCGCTTGGGAATCACTTCGCTGCTATGAGTACGACCACGCTCATGTCATCAGGCTTGGGAGGCTCCATCTAAATCTTCTGAAACGCTCGATCGAGTAGCTATTTCCACATCACATCGTTTTGTGACACCTGGACCAATGAAGTATCTGTCGCTATTTTCTTTTAAAATGTATATGGAGACACCAGCAGCGCATCGAAGACACAGCCGAAAGAACAGTTTTTAGAGTTGGGTTTTGTTTGGGTTTGTTTTAGGTTTTAGAGGGCTTTTGGAGGATGACTAAGAGAATTCATACTTTGTCTTTCTCACTTGGTAAGAGCATTGTTACACCTGTTTAAGATTTTATTTTCAAGACAGAAAAATTGTCTATGAAAAGTCTAGATTCTTAAAAACGAAAAAATTTACTTCTCTGCCACTCTGGAGATTCAAACTTCAAAAGAAAGGATGGAAGCAATATCTATTGTCAATTTCCGTTTCTTGGGTACCTCTAAAATTTTTGATAACTTTTATTTTTTATGGCTTTGTGCTTCTTTTTGTTGATGTCCATTTGTATTGAATAAGTTGCTACATTAGTAAAATGCATATTTCTAATGTAAAAAACAAACTATTTTTTTTTTCTTAAAAAGAGAAAAAAATATTTTTTCAGGAAAAAACTTGGGGGTTCATGCTTAGCATGTTGTCTTTGCTGTTTTCTGTTCCACTTTGAGTTAGTAAGAGTTGGGTGCTAACCATTCAACACTGTTCAAAATCCTACTGTGAAGATCAGATGCTTTTATCTGTATGTGACTAGGGGTTTCTTTTTTTTTTTCTTTCCCCTGAACTTGTGTCTTTTGAAAACTCCATCCTGTTCATCCTGTTTCTAAATTATCTTTGTGGCTGTTACACTGGCCTTGAAGTTTCTAAACCTAATTAACAGATGTTTTCATCTATTCCAGAAAAAATACATTCTGTATCTGTGTGAGGATGGGAATGGAGGGTAACTGGAAACTAAGAGAAAAGAACATTAACAATTCATACTCTTGTATCAGTGCAAAATCAAACCCAGCATCACTAATGTCAACATAAGTACCAGTCAGAAGAGAACTAGGCCTGGTTCTGAATTTGTGGTTTGAGAAGAAATCCTTTTCCGGTAAGATTAGTTGTGATTTCAAAATTCACTGAATTCTTCTTTTTAAGTGTATAACTTCTGAGGAGTGCTTTCTAGGAAGCTATATTCTGCAGTCTTCATGTAAGATGACTTTATGGAGTATAGAGACATTCTTTATTGTTGTTTTTATAGATTATGTTAGAAGTTTTCCAACTTGTCATCTTTTTTTTTTTTTTTTACAGGACCATATACCTGTGCCCGAAACAAAGCTCCCCAACATACCGTGTGCTCTGTATTTGTGTTTGAGATTAACTGACCACTAAGAAAGGCATCTTTGGGATTTTTGAAATATATGAAATAACGTGGAGTGAAGTCATGAGAAGTTACCCTGAGAGAGGGGAGTGATACTGTAAAATCTGTATGGAAAATAGCTGCAATACTGCTGGTTCCCGGCTTTGGCTATTTGCTACACAAATACAAATTGCATTCACACTTGATTAAACCCACAACTTTTCCTGGGTGCATTTTTGCATGTAGACAAGAGCTATAAAGAAAATGTACTAAACACTTGAAAAAGAAGCACCAGCTACATTTTTTTTCCTCTCTGTCACTCATGTAGCCCTTATGTGCCCTGTCAGTGCCATCACTCAAATCTAAAACAAACACAACACCTGTTAAATGCAGCAGTGTAGACAAAGTGCGTGCCTATGAGAAGTAGGACCTGCAACCCATTCCTGGCTCTGCCATAGCCTTCCTAATAAAAAATCAGATTAATTTGTAAAACAGAACTAAAAGTACTCTACTATCTTATCTCACGGTGTGGTAAGGAAAAAGAATAAATCTACGTGTTACCATGATGAATCCAGATGCTAGTGATATCTGAGTATTATGTATACAAACAAACAGGAACAGCTCTGATCTCAAATACATGCTATGGCAATTTAAGAAAAGTGCCGCTCTATGAGTTACCTGAACAAAAACCAGGGAAATATTAATCTAATTCCTGCATGTGCCCAGCAGTTGCAATGCCAATACTCTACACAACTCAGAAAATGTAAGACACAACCTGACCAAAACTATTTTTGATATATTTTTATAAATCTAGCTATGTGATCAATTTAGAGTATGTCCTGGTTTGAGAGCACCAGGATAAAAGTTCTCTGGGGCACAGGGAGCAATCACAATAGGGAAGGAGGGGCAGCTGTGCTCCTGGGGAGGACTAGTCACAACCTTCCTTCCCATGGTGCTCTGTATAAAAGGGCTCTTAAGAAGAACCCTCAGGTCTTTAGTGTCTGTTGTGCTGGGAGGATTGCTATGGGCTGTTTGTCATCTCTTCCTGAGCTGCTGGTGTTCCTGCCTCCTGTTTTTGTGCTGCAGAGGAGCGCCACTTGTCAGGACAGGCTGTCTTGCTTTGCCTTCCCAGGTGGGAGCTGTGTGGCTGCTTCACGGTTTCCTTTTCTGTTTTTTTTTTGACTGTCATCAGGACTCTGGGCTTGAGTACTCCTGTCTGCTGCTGAGTCCGGTCCAGGACTTCTGTGATCGGGCTAGTTACCATCTGGAAGGTGTGATATTAGCATATTAATTTGTATCTTTGAATACGCTGGTGCAGAACCCATGTCTTCAGTATCGGAGTTTGACATGCCTCTCTGATCCTGCACAGTCACTGCTCTAATCTTGTGCGGTCAGTTTTTAACAGCTTTAGAAATGGGTCATCTGGTACATATTTACCTAGGCGTTTCCATCATTGACACTCCTAGAGTCAAGGGGAGCAGCTGAAAGCAGCCACGTGCTAAGTTGTCCATACCACTTCCCCTCACTTACCATCCTAGAGAGGTGATCACAGGCGTCCTGTGTCCCCAGTAACTATATCTGCGATATTGCTTCATGCTCTCTGTGTAATCGGCACGATTTCTCTAGGCTATCCCTGTATGACATCAGGGTTCATCTAAAACAGGGGCTGTAATCTTTAAAATTGAGTGAATAGTAGGTTGGCACATGTTAATTTGAGTTAATCAATGCAGTATTAAACATCAGCTTAGATATTTTACAAGTGTTCTGTTATCTCCTAGAATAAACTTTATTGTAGTATTCAGACCAATGTTTCTCTTGCTTATGCATCTGAGGTAGTCAGCATTGTTAAAAAAAAAGGCAAAAGGAGCACAACACTTAAGAGACAAAAGGAGAAATTTTAGTTAAAATATTTCACAATAAAATAATTAAGATTATAAATCTCTTTAGTTAAATATATACACATTACATGGTATTCTAAAAAGAATGAACTTATTAAAGTTTCAAGCAGATCTAATGCACAAATTCACCACTTTGTCAGCTTAGACTGTAATGTCAGTTTAACATTCGTAAATGGCTGTCAGACTAAGGGCATTTTGTGCAAAACTAAAAAAAAAAATTGAAAACCAAATCTCAAAATCCTTCTGTTCCCACAGTAAATAGATAGAAAAGGTAGTTTACACATACACTTACACACACAAACTTTGATTGCATACAGAGGTTAGAATGACCAGCACTAAAATAACCCCCATCTCTACAAAATAATTAATTTATTGAATTGATGTAGCTTTTGAAAATTACAAACTTTAAGTGCTAGCAAATTGTGCTTTTAGGCAGCCACATGGCCAATAAGGTAGATGTTGTCATAAAGGTGCCCTACAAAATCTTCACTAATGTTCTGTGCAGCTCGTCGTGTATTTCGGATGAATTCCCTCTTTGACATTTTGTTCTTCACATGAGGGCTCGTTAGATCAATGGATAGCAGAATCAAAGAGTAACACAGTACATAAACTGCATCTAGACAAGAGAGAATAAAAAAAAATGAAAAAGGAAACTGTGATTGTTAAAAATAGTGTTCCCTGTCCAAGAACCTTACAGTGTTCATCATCTGGGCTCACAATTATATATATATGCACATATATAACAGCTCAGAAGGGTATCCCAGTGAAAAAAAAGCTAATACAGTAATCTCGTAATATTTCTGTATTACCCAAAAGTCACTTGGGGTTTTATGAACATTCATTTAAACAGAGTCTCAAAGTTTTTGTAAACTAAGGCCAGTGTCCTTCTAAAGCTTATCTTTAAATATGCAAGCAGTCCCACTGCTAAATGCTGGCTCCCCCCCAACCAATTAGAAATGTGTGTTAACTTGAGCGAGGCCCAAAGTTCCCTCTCATTTCTGCGAGACTATCCACAAGATATCAAGTGTACAAGTCTTTGCAAGAGGGAACCTGGAGATAGTACAGAGCTTAAGCATAGACAAAATCGAAAGAAAGATAACACAAAAATAAACCCCACTTATCAGCTAGGTCTAAGAAAAGAATTTGTACGTTATTTTTGGCTTTTTTTTTTTTTTTCAGCCTGAGTTGGATGATGTCTGTATACTGAACCCTCCCAAACTATGTTTGCATTTTCAGAAATACTTGTCTCGGTGCTGATTTAAAAAATATCATCAACTCAACATCATCTAGAAGCACAAAGACCAACCCACTGAATCAAAGCTCTTTTTTGCTTACCAGGGCTAAGGCCAAGCTCTCTCATCAAATCAGGGTTACAAGCACAGAACCTGTGAGAGAACTTTGTTATGAGAGTCTCAAGGTACTCCCCACGCTCCTCAGGAGCATGAATGTGTCTGAAGAACTCTCTCAGTGCATTTGGCAAGAACTGATTTCTGAAGTTGTGCAGGGTCACAAGGTCATCCAAAACATCTCGCCTGGTAGAATAAAATCCCACATAATTAGAGAAGTTTATTTTAACTGTTAATATATGAAAATGTAGGTTTTAAAAATAAAAGTATGAGCTTTAAAATAGTTTATGAGCTTTGTTTTTTTGCTGAAAGACAACTCTAATAGCACAAAGATAATACAAAGACACGTTCTTCAGACACAGTGGTAGCCAAATATTGCAAAATATACATTGATCAGAATTCTAAGTTTCTTTATATGCATATTCAATCATAATCATGGGATCATAGATTCTACATATAACCTACATAGAGACTTCGCTTCCTCTAAACTGTCTGAGAAAGCCATTAAAAAAAGATAGTAAAGGGAATACATTCATGTATGTCACACATTTGAAGGCCTAAGTAGAAGCTGTTACAGGAGTATCTTGTTAAAATCAGGCTTAAGTTAGAGAAAATTTGCTCACAAAACCCCTTCAACGTTTGAGTTGATTAGGGTGCAATGCTTTCAAGCGTTTCCCACTGCACACAGAAGTATCTAAATGATTCAGACTAGCCTACATGAACAGATGTGAAAAGACATCTGAAAGAAATCTGAAAGCAAATTTTAATGTATATCCTTCCTATTAAACATTTGAGTACTAATAAGTGAGTTTCAACATTTAGAAACTTAGTTTCTTTTTTGTGCCTGGTTATGCTCTCTTTATGAAGGGAAGGTAAATGGCAGTAGAGGCTGCTAATATTAACTTGCGATTTCATCCGTTTAAGCAGGTTTGTGTTTTTTCTATTGCCAAAAAAACCCTGATAACGTGAAGTTTTACAGCACAGAACTGTCAGTGGTGATAACAATAGAGAATGACTCCTTTTACTCCTG
>NW_009707754.1:0-16099 GCF_000703405.1 Apaloderma vittatum | reverse complement strand
GGTTCAGGCTGAGGAGGATGAGAAGCAGGAAAGGATTCCTGCTAGAAGCGCTGCTGTCTCTCTGCTCTTCCTATTTAGGTCCAGTTATATTCTCCTCCTCTTTCAACTTCTCTTGAATGTGCTGGTGCTCCTCTCTCCTGACACTGCACTACCCCAACCTGAAGGTATCCTGGAGGGCAAGAGAAAGCATTGTGGAGGTAGAAGAGCAGGCTGCAGCAGGGAGAGCTCCCCACTGCAGATCATGCTGTCTCCAAAAGGATGCTCTGTGGCATCTTAGGAGGTGGATGCGACTTCCATTCGAGAAGTATCAGACAACCAAATAATGGCTTAAAAAGCCATTTTTAGTTAAAAAGCTATTTTTTATATAAAAAGCTATCACATATTTAGGTGATCAGAAGTGCTTTTTTCTGATTTAGCACACGTACTAGATAGGAAACACACATATTAGATAGGGAAAAATAAAACAAAACAAAACCCTGAGTCAGAAAAAAGCAAAGTATCTATAAAATCTGATGTCATACAGCACAAAAGATTGTCCTGTGCAGTTTAAATGCTCACTGTAACTTCACAATGATTTTTTGCCTGGAACTCTAAAAATTCAGGAAAAGCACAGGATGTGAGATTTACTAGTTACAGGTGGTATTTTCAGGGGTTCTTATGAAGTGTTAGTCACACAAGTGAACTGAATAACTGTTCGTATTTAGCAGCAGCATTACTTAGTTGCATTGTCATGTGTTTTTACATCTTTAAAGTTACATCAATACAAGTAAATATTGTTGAAAGGTGCTATACACTGAAAATGAACAGGAAATGTCCTGAGAAATCCAAATTACCTTTCATCAAGGTAGATTCTCAGCTTCTTCCAATTTAGCGTTCTTGTGCAAAAGATAAACTTAGCTATTTCTTTCGGCGAATCGTCTAGTATGCCCTTGGACATGAAGTAGTTGACTCCCTGAGATAAAATACATGTATGTATGAATATGTTTGATCTTCATAATGTGTTTAGGAACAAGTACTGTACTTGGCAATGTAGGAACATAATCCTACTAATTAGTTGGCTTGTTTTTCAGAATGATTCCTCTTCCTCTAAATCACATATCAACATGCACTCTAAAAATTATAAACCAAATGCAAAGAAAAAATTTATAGTTATGGTTGAGATTTTACATATACTCACAGTAGGAAATTTAAAATTATGAACCCCGTAACGAGCATGATGGTTCTTTAATAATTTAACTTTCTAGACGCTATTTTGGTTTTCAAACTTTTGTAATTGTATTCAAAATGCTGTGGGGATCATAACTTTTAATTTCATAACTTCTGTAAATAAGAAAATCTTAGCCATAATGTGTTCAGTCTTTAATATCTTTCATTAAAACATAAATGTTCTCACATGTATATGATGTATCACATTCAAACAGATGCATTAAATGCATTTGTTTAAATGTGTAATAATGCAAATAAACACAAGCACGCTGATTTCAAAGCATAAATATCAACATATATAAATATGCATACACATAAATAAGAACACTGTGCCTAATATAAAAATGTAAGTTTAAAAAGATAGAACAATTGTGTATATTTTATATTCATATTATGATTTCCAGAATTTTCCACACTTTGCCAAGCACACATATCTTCTAGAATATACATGCCAGTTTTCATTTAAAAGTACTTCAGAGATATTCTGGATTTGTTCTGTTAATTGAAATACTCCAAAGCATAAAACTATTTTTCTTATGATCTCAGAAAGCAAAACCAACCTAATGGATTTTAAAAACGTTCACATTTTTCAACAACGGAAACAGAAACCTGAGAGAAAACTAACCAACCAGCTTCCGTCCAATTTGGCAGGGGCTGGGAGAGGTTCTGAGCACTTGTTACAATACTTAAGTACATTATCTGTCGACCATACTCTAATGCTGAAATAATGTCAAATACGTAGGACAGTGCATTTCTGCACAGGATAAGGTACCAAGGCCAAAATCTAAATCACCTTTAAAATATTCCTGAAATATTTTTTTCATAAATCTTCTGTTTTCAGACTTCACAGTATTTTACAAGTCTGCCCTTTTAGTTTACATTACATCTATAGAGATGAAGGGGCAACCTGTCATTTACTGTATAAACTAACTTCTGAGTGCTCTTCAATTTTGCTTAGAAATAAAGGACTGAGTGCAAGTTTGGGAAGTTGTTCTGTGAAGTGGATTAATAAAGCAAACTCTGTTATATCAAGCTAAAAAAAAATTAGAATATTTGCTTAAGATATCGGTAACACAAGTTAAAACCCAACAAACACTTGTAATAATATCTAGGTGATTTTACCAGTCCATAATTTTTTTGCTTATATATTTATAGATAATAGTAGTTAATCAGCATACTTTGTTGTTGTTGTTAAAAGAATGTTTATAAAACAAATACAAATATAAAGGTTTTATACAGGTAAGAGAAAAAGAATATCCTAGCAATTTTAGGCCCCATTTTAAAGAAGAATATTTATTTAGGACTGTAATGAAAAATGTATTGCACTATAAGCTTGAATTTAAGTCCAAATTAGATCATATTTAAGCTTGTCCAAAATATGGGTGGGCAACATAAGGTTAAGTGCTTTCCTGAATCAGAGCAAAGTAGGAAACTAAAAATAGGGTATCAAAATCAACGTCAATTGCATATTAATTCCTCAAGTATTCTGGCAGTTCATACAAGACTGGCAGCAGAACATCTCCTTTTACATATATCCTAACTTAACGAGGCTTATGCATTTGCTTCAGCAATAAGCACTCGCTTAAGACAACACAAACTGAAGCCTGGCAAGGAAGTCTCGGCAGCATTTCTGCTGCAGTTGTTTAACAAACACTTCTGCAACACATTCAGAAAATACCTGGCATGTCACAGATGAGGCAGGATGAAAATAATACCTTAATGGGCTGGTTTCTCTGTGACAGTAAAAGCCGTAAGTAATCTCTCTTGTGCACAAGATTTCCACTCAACGTAGGCTCTTCACCTGACAGGCTACCAAGTCTTAGCAAAGAGTTTCTCTAGTTCCCCCTCTCTCATCTAACCAAATATAACCCTTGACGACATTTTTCTCTCTGAATGCAGTCTCGTTATTGATTTTCCTCTTCTCCTTCACAAATAAACAAGGTACAAGTAAAATATACTTCAGCACATGCCATCATTTTTAGTTGCTTTTTATTTCTTCCTAAGCAACCAGAAATAGAAATAGAAAGCTGATTTCTCTTTAACATTCTTAAGTTTTGGCTCACGGCAAATGAAATTTATTTACAAGATTTATGGCATGCCATTGAATCTGCTTTTTGTAATACTGTAAACACTGCCTTGAATTCCTCTCAGAACCCGCACTTCAAATAAATCACTGTTGGTAGCTAAAATGGTTGCTTGTGGCAGGCATAGCAGCCGAAATAAGTAGCTCTACACTCTTAAAATCTATGTAAAGATTATTTATCAGTCATCTGGTGATTCTCTTAGGAAGCATTTGACTGAAGTCAGGTAGGCAGATCTGTGTCACTACCTACCAGGTCTGAAGATGTCTTTTTAACGCTTATGAAATGCTGCAGGATAAGCACACCCACCTAATTCTGATTCTGATTTAGTGGAAGAGTAGTTAGGTGAACAGAGCATGAGACAAGATTTCCAGTCGCTCTGTGTCTGCCTAACTTGTACTGGGGAGGCTGCTTGTCACTACAATGTTCTTAGCATTAGAGAATTAGGGAAGATGCCTTAAGGATACCCTGCCTTTGTGGCAAGACTGTTCCCACTAAATTTCAGACAGCTCCAGATAAAATCTTACTGTATGAAAGAGTTTATTTAAATTATATATGCAAATAACAATCATGATTATAGACTAATGGTAACAACAAAAGCCATATGTTGCATTTCTTTGTTATTTTTTCTAGTTGTTCCCTTTTTTCCAGACACAGTGCTTGTTTTACCAACCTATTCTATTGTAGCACTGGCACCCCTTGCCTGTTTTCTACCCATTTCCAAGAGTCTTTCCATTCGCTTATATCCATACAGGATATTTAAAATTGAAAACTTTTATTTTTTTGGTATTGTTTTTATTTCTGCATTGATTGTCTTCTGTGCTAAGAGGGCTTTCAGAACATATCAGTACAGCAATCAACGTTAAAACTTTTGTAGTTGCCTTTGAAACCTGTTTAGATATGTATATAAAACAAACTAGACATACCCTAAGGTAACAGCTTAGAAATTTTGGAATCGGTATTTTTCTACACATATACATGATTTCACTTTTTAATATTTAACTGGAATTGTCTGCAAAGTCAGAGCTAGGAGACAATACAGCTTTTCACCTAGTGCCTATTTGAAAGGAGTACAGGAAAATACAGGACAAATACATTTGTCAGTAAAGACAAATTTAATTTAATATTTGAAATTTCAAATTTCACATAAGTGGATGTACACATGCTCTATTTGTTTAGCTTAAATAGTTTTAAAAAGTGACTAAGAAAATAACTATTAGCATGTTAACATTAACATATTTAGGTGACAATTTTGTGAGTTATGCTTTTTGCATTTTGGTAGGATTATGTATGCATCAACATAGAATGCTGATTTCTTTCTAGTATGTATTTTATTAAAAAAGATGATTTTGATCACCAATAAAATTAAAACATTCTTAAATAAAACCTGAAGAAATACAGGAATTCAAGTTTAAACACTTGCTTAATTATCTAGATAAATTCTTTGGAGGCAGTGACAGTCATTTTATTCTGCATATAAGTATCTGGCATAGCAGAGCCTCAATTTCTAATTAGGGCTTCTAGGTAAAACTGACATTATTAGTAAATAATAATTAGACATGTATGCTATTGTCATTTCCATTTTTCTAGGGAAATGCAGTATCTTAATGTATTTCATGGTGCACGTTCTGGAACAAAATGAACAGTAATGTTATATTTTCTAATAGAAATTTTTAAGATTATTTTCCTAGATTTTGAATCAAGTCAGTTGGTGACAAATGAGGACACAATATAGAACATACATTTCAAACAGTGTCTCTTACACTGTATGTCTTTAAAGAACAGTCTCAGTGATACACGTTTATGGCAGCAGAAATCACATGTAAAATGTAGAAATATTTTTCATGTTACATAGAATTCATAACCAATAATTTACAAGATTAAAGTTCTCTGGCTTTAATGTAGAGTTTTGAAAGGTTTCAGCTGTCTGGTCAATTCTAACTTTTTAGACAAATCACACAAAAGAACTTCTTCCTTCTACAACATAGATACACTTTTTATATCCAAAGGACAGATAAATCAATGCATCTAAAAACTGGCTTGTTTAGTAGGACACTATGAAACACAGTAAGTTTTCAAAAAATCTGGTTAGCAATATAGAGCACAGTAAATATTCCATCATCTACAGAGACTGTCTATAATTACAAGTCAGGTAAGATAGCTTTATGCATTTATAATGAAGAGAAGGTCAGAAAAATGACCTCACTGGCAAAAACCAGGGGTAGTTGGTAATGAATGAGACAATCAGAAGAGCAGAAAACCAAGGTTAGTATAAGCACTGTCTTACTGTACTTTATTGTTATTATGCTAAGTAAAAGAAATCCTGACCTCTTTAAAGCCTGAGTGTTTTGGTACAGTCCAGTTTCCACTAGATACATAAAAATAAATGCTATTAAACAGAATGTATTAGAATCATTAAGAATGAAACAAAAGTTATATTTTCTTTCCTAACCAAAGGAGTCTCTTCTCCACCTTGAGTTCCAATTTTAAGTGCGTAACATAGCTCCACGTAACAAACTTGCCAAAATATTTTGTAGGGAGTTAGAACGAGGACACAAAACAGTGGGAAATAAGTTCTGTTTGCTTACAAATTCTGAGTTATAAGTGTATGAGATATGAAATGAGCATTGCATGAGAAACATTTCACATACACCATACACTCTTTAGAATAAAATACAGCAGAGACCACATAGGCAGATTAAACAACATAATATTCATATTCAGGTGTTAAAACTAACACTAAACCAGCCCCTCTCCCCAAAGAAACAAAAACCAAGTTCCAAAATCTTGGCTACAATGGTGCTGCCACATGAAAAAAAACCAAAGCCAACAGAAAAAAAAAAAAAAGAGAAACCAAACATGCACTGGAGGGTTGGGTTTGTTTTTTCAGATTATGTGTAATGTGATTAGGCACATCCCTTTGGCAGAATGTGAGCACCTGCCATGAATTATGCAAGCTCATGCACACAATCAATACATTAAATTACAGCAGATATCACAACACCATGCACACAACAATGGCTAACCAGAGAATCCTACCACAAAGTGTGTAGATGCTCTTCCCTACCCCGTGAGCCACCGCTAGCTCTGGAGCTGTTGCTGGGGAGCCTGGTTACCCATTTTTCATGACATGGGCGGTGTCCTTTGGAGAATCTTGCTCCTGTGGCTGTAAGTATTCCTATTTTTATAGTAATTTGATCAGGTCTGTTATCAAATGTAAAGCAGAGTTTGGCAGGAAATTCGGAGACACAGTTTGTAATAGTGGAATGTCATATCATATATTCCAGTACCAGTGTCCTTATAATAATAATTCTGCCAATATCACAGTCAAAAACAATAAAAGCAATAGTATTTGTGAATTCTCCTGAAACTCAGGCCCTGAATGATTCCTACCAGGCTATGGTGCTCCACAGGGAGAGAGGAACAGAAGCCCTTAGGAGATATCCTGAGGTTCTTGTCTCTCACTAGGCCTGAAGCAGACTGTTTGTACTACTGGTGTACAACACAACCATCGCGAACCCAGAAGTGCAGCATAACAATCTAATTTAGGTATACTATAAAGCTTTTTGTGAAGGCTCCAAATGTTTGAAACCTACCAAGATTACTTTAAATTAGGTTGGAATATAACAGCGTATCATAAACTAAGATAGTAAGTGAAAAATTACAGGAAAACAAATTGAAAGACAAAAAAAATTTGGGTGGATAATGCTGTTACCAATTAAAACTTGATACACTCTTGAAAACACACTGAAGTTATCTAAAAATTGCATTTCATTTGAAAAGCTTTAAATTTATTACTAAATGCACTAATTGCTGAAAATCAGTGCTAATCACTCAAGTGGCAAGGTGCTGATAAGATGTTTCAGCACTGCATATCACAGTTCAAGGCAGAGCTCTACCAGAGAAATTACAAAATACTGTAATTTGTGACTAATAAACATAATGGGTTTCTTTATTGAGCAGAATATGAGATAAAGCAAGAATTTAAACAAAATCACATTATAGTAATGATTCATATGACTGCTTTATTTATTTCATCCCACGGTCACAAGTTCATGTTTTCTGTATTATATCAGCCGAGTGAACTACTGGCTTCTAGAAGTATATCTTTCCATGTCTCTTAATCCTTTTCCTACTTTGGATTTATTCAATTACTACTTTCTTGTGTATGGTTAAATACAGGCGGGAAGTTAACGCTACTTTTTGGTCAGTATTAACTTCCTGCCTGTCCCTTCTTTGCCTAGGAAACATGAAGTAGGAGTCACAAATCTCTTTCGTACACAAAAAAGGCTGTCGATTGGGCATTAATTGCATCTCTCCCAGGCAAAAGCTGTCTACTCTCAAACTGTTTTCTTCTTTGAAAGGTGGCACAGCAAAAGTAGAAACTGACTTTTTCCAGTTAGTTACATGAATTAATAAATGGAAATCTTTTAGTTTGACATGAGGTATTTTTCTGAAAATAAATCTAAGTTGCTATATAGTTTAAGGAAAGATAAGGTTTATGCATAACAAACATCCACAGAAATCAAATCCAACTGATCTTTAAGGCAGTTCAGCAGTACATCTTTTTTATAATATTTCAGTATTTCTTCCTTGATGGTGGAAATATTTAAAAATTCCTTACAAGAAACCACAATTGCCATAGAAGTAATTCGCGTTACTTTGTACGTCATCTTGCTTTAACTGAAGCAGGATCAAATTCACCCTGCAAAATCATTTTAATTTATATAAGCATATCGTCAGCCTTTTAAAATTCACCGTCGTCTCTTTGGTTAGGATCTCTGCCTTATTCCTAAGTCAATATATGTTTATGAGTTTCTGGCATCTACAGGTCAGACCGCTGCATAGAGCACTTAAGAGGCAAGCCACGTAAATGATGTGCACAGGTACCATACACAGAAAAGGGCTGTAACTTAGTATAAATCATTCCTATGATAAACCAAACACTTATTAAAACTTGGCTTTTTAATATAGCTATAATTATAAAGCAATCAAAATTTATTACTGTTTAATCACAGTTTTTTACCATCAGCAACAGTCCACTTACCTCATCAGGGTTGGCATTAAAGGTGAGACTGCCCTCATCTAGCTGCATATACAATTTTCTAAAAGAAAATCCTAGAGGTGGATTCTTATTGTATATAGAACAGTGACCCCAAGTGGATTTGCACAACCTATGAAAACAGAATTAGTCTATTATCAAAATTCCTTTTTGTATTTCATGTATTTTACAGCAGTAAAATGTAATCAACACTTCAAAGCCAAATATTCAAATTATAGGGGGTTAGAAATAGGTTGTTTGTAACGGTTATTTAGCCTTTTGCATGTGTGTTTCTGAAGTCTTCAATTATATGATTATTGTTTTTTTTCTCAGGCAAGTTTTGATGTATTTGAGTGCAAGCTCAAAACATATCCCAGTAGGTGGCACCATAACGACACGCACACAGCTAAGACCTACAGCACTCCCAGGATCTGAACACTGGATAATGGCAACAAGCTTTGATCCAGGGAATTTCTTTGTATTTAGTGCAGTTCTGTTACCAAGAACCAAGTACAACACAATGCATACCCACATACATAAACTTAGGTCAGGAGGATCTTCCTCCTGCAGCAGCATGACAGACTCAAAAAATGTGTTTATTTTCTTGTGCCTCAGTTATGCAGTGAATAGCACACCACATCTGCACAAAACTATGCCACTAACTCACCACTTGTTTTCTGTCTGTCCTTTTTTACCTGATTCCTTTTTCCAATCCTGACCAGTCTAACTATGTGATCCAGCCTCAGCCCTTTCTATCTTCCATCAAGTCTCAGTTTTCCATCCCACCCTGATTCCAGATCTTAGTTCGTGGGTTTCTGGCCCTCATCTCAATCTCCTTGATGACACTATCTGAAATTCCCTTGAACTTTCACTTTCTGGAT
The DNA here is from genome assembly GCF_000703405.1 of Apaloderma vittatum. Classification (NCBI taxonomy): domain Eukaryota; kingdom Metazoa; phylum Chordata; class Aves; order Trogoniformes; family Trogonidae; genus Apaloderma; species Apaloderma vittatum. Next base: position 6,890 of record NW_009707754.1, on the reverse strand, counting down.
ACTCTGTTTGTTACTCAGATTCCTTACTGAATGGGTAGTTCTGCTTCAACATCTCTATTATATTAACTCTGTTAATATTAGGCACAATGCTCAGGACCCAGCAGGTAACCACTGAGGACAAGAAAGCCACTTCGTTTTCAGTTCAGGAACCCAGGTCTTACTTGGGTCGAGTTCAGAACTGCAGCTACAGGTCTTGTCAAACCCTAAACTCAAACATATCCAATATGTGTGGAATATTGAAGACTAAGAAGTCTACAGAGATCACACAAATTGATATTTTATTAATTTGCTGAATTGGGACACATTTTCACTACTGAAGTGAGGGGAGTTTTCTGAAGATTTCATTAAAAATAACTGAACTATTTTCCAGGACGATCTCTGACGAAAAGCTGTATCTCCCACCCACCCCGTATGTTAAGAATATATGCTGCATACAATTAAGAAGCTCTAGTATATTCAACCTTTAGTCCAGGGAATTTACTTCTACTTAGCGTGATTTTGAGACCAAGAACTGAATACAATACAATGCATATTGATACACATAAACTTAGAAGCTTAGCAGGATCTTCACTATAATTCCTGTTTCCTGCCAAGACAACAGCGCTGAACAGCAGAACTACTATGTTCTAAGTGGCTAAGAAGTTATAACTGAATTATTCTATTGCTGACTTCATAAAGCATGATAGGAAGGAATGTTGTTAAATTCAAATGCAGAGGGGCAAAGAAATGGATGAGGGAAGGAAGAGATGTAGAGCATAATGGAAGGAAAAAGAAACAGGACCCAAACAACAACCGAACTATTAGAGTAATACCACTTACTGTCTCCTAAGTTAAGGAGTAAGGATGTGTTGTGAAAGAAGGTGCAAGTTATGTTTACCATCTACTTGAAGGTAAGTCTGATTCCATGAGTCTTTCCTAGTGTTGATATCAAATATCAACGAAAATATTTTTAATTAAATTTTGATCTTACACTATTTGATAGAATGTTCCTTTGTTATTTTCTGGGCATACAAGCTCTGCATATGTTATATAAATGTGATTCAACTATTAGACTTCAAAAATTCCACTTGACGCATGTGCAGAACTGACCTTTTCTTTTCACCTTCTATCACCGTGCACTTAAGTTGCTCCAAGACAGGTATAGTAGATGAGTTCTTATCCCTTTCTACCCTTCAGCTGAATAGGTTTGCGTGCTCAAGCTAGATATTTGTGTGAAGCTCAGAGAAGTAATAATATAAATTTTTGAGATGTGCTCTGAGCTAATATGAAAGCAAAGACAAGTCCTAGCTTTTTCCCCATAATATATTAAACAACATGTGTACTAATAAACATGTACAGTTGTACCAAGCACACCTGAGTATGTAGCAAACTCCATCAATACCCAATAGTCATTAGAAATCCAAAATAACAAGTTTTTGAACTATATACGTTTTCCCTATGTCAAACCTCGTTTAACTTAGGAAACCTTTGCTAGGGTTAGAATGACAATAAAAATGTATTGAGACAAATTTAAAATCTAATAATTATTCTTACTAAGTCCAAGTGCTAAGTTGTTTTATTTCTTTGCTTACCCTTGCCAGAGAAGCTCATCATTGGCAAGATCCTGCCAGACGCATGAAGCTAGACAGAGATCAGTTGCATTCAGGTACGACAAAATGGTAAAACTAAGCTCTGGTGGCAGCATTTCCAGGTTAATGAATCCTTCTTGCTCTTTAGATTTTCTCGTCTTCAACAGATGGTAGATGTCAATGCCTCCTTGGGCTTGTTTGCGATGGCTGGTACTGGAAACACTGTTAGTAGCTATCCTCCTACCATGTTCTCTGGTGAGATAGCCTTGCCCACTGTATCCTTGGTGCTGCAGTTGCTGGTTCCTAGCAACTCTCCAGAGTCCCTGACCCATCTGCAAGCCTGCTGGACATAAAATCCGAATTAAATATTGTCAGCTATTTGAAAGTATTTGTAAGACAGACTTAGTACACACTGGAGAAATAAAATTCTAGGAGTGATCTGAATAGGAAAAAAAATAGTTTTGTCACAGTTACATTAACTATGTAATCTGTCTCCAGCGGAGCATCTGAATAAGTACTAAAAACAAAAAAAAACCCCCAAAAATGAAAAGATTTTTTCAAAAATTTCTCTGCTTGAAGAGAGGTATTTCTCACCTCCATCCCTGGAAAGGTGAGGGAATAACTTATCCTTGGTGCTGTCTCTGGGCAGATCAAGGATAAGAGGATCATTAGGAGCAGTCAGCATGGTTTTGCCAAGGGGGAGTCATGTTTGACCAACCTGAGAGCCTTTTATGAAGATGTAACCAAGTGGATGGATGGTGGCCGTGCAGTGGATGTGGTTTATCTGGATTTCAGCAAAGCATCTGACACTGTCTCCCACAGTACCCTCATAGCTAAACTGAGGAAGTGTGGTCTGGATGACCAAGTAGTGAGGTGGGTTGTTAACTGGTTGAAGGGAAAAAGTCAGAGAGTTGTGGTCAATGGGGCAGAGCCTAGTTGTAGGCCTGTGTCTAGTGGAGTCCCTCAGGGGTCAGTACTGGGACCAGTGCCCTTCAATATATTCATCAATGACCTGGACGAGGGATTAGAGAGCGCTGTCAGCAAGTTTGCTGATGACACAAAACTGGGAGGAGTGGCTGACACACTAGAAGGCAGTGCTGCCATTCAGAGAGACCTAGACAGGTCAGAGGGCTGGGCAGCATAGAATTTTGCACCTGTGAAAGAACAACCCCATGTGCCAGCGAAGGTTGGAGACTGAACTGCTGGAGAGCAGTGTAGGAGAAAGGGACCTGGGGGTCCTGGTGGGCAGCAGGATGACCATGAGCCAGCAATGTGCCCTCGTGGCCAAGAAGGCCAATGGCATCCTGGGGTGTGTTAGAAGGGGAGTAGCTAGTAGGTCAAGAGAGGTCCTCCTCCACCTTTGCTCTGCCCTGGTGAGGCCACATCTGGAATATTATGAACAATTCTGGGCCCTCAAGAGAGACAGGGAACTGCTTGAGAAAGTCCAGCGCAGAGCCACAGGGATGATGAAGGGAGTGGAACATCTCCCTTGTGAGGAAAGGCTGAAGGAGCTGGGTCTCTTTAGTTTGGAGAAGAGGAGGCTGAGGGGTGACCTCAGGAGGACAGAGCCAGGCTCTTTTCAGTTATGTCCAATGACAGGACAAAGGGCAGTGGATACAAGCTGGAACACAGGAGGTTCCACAAAAATATTAGAAAAAACTTTTTCACTGTGAGGGTGCCAGAGCCCTGGAACAGACTGCCCAGGGAGGTTGTGTAGACATTAAAAACCTGTCTGGATGCATTCCTGTGTGACCTACTGCAGGTGATCCTGCTGTGGCAGGGCGGTTGGACTAGATGATCTTTTGAGGTTCCCTCCAACCCCTGACATTCTGTGATTCTGTGTACTGGCAGAATTCACAATGAGCTTCGGAAATAGTATCAAATATTATCTATGTTCCACACAAGTTAAGATGTCTTAACCAATAGAATATTTGGAACTATTATCTTCAAACTTCCTTTAACATTTAATAAAAATAACTTATTTAGAGTCAATGAAGTACTACAAAACGTAAGGAGAAACAAATATGTACTGATTAGCACATGAAACTAGGCTGTGATTGACATTAATACATAGCTTAATTAGTTCAATGATACTGCAGTAATGATTCAGTTTCTTCTTTCTGAGAACCCAAAACATTTTCAAGCTTTCTGGCATAGTAGCATAAAAACTTCAGATTAAGGCTTCTATATCTTACTTATCACTGTGTTTGTTCTTTTTTTGTCAAACTTTGCTGCAGATGGTAATATAGAGAACAGATCCTGAATGATAGTCAGTTATCAAGATTTCTGAAAGCCACAACTCAAATTTCAGTAACCAACCGTATTTACCAAGAGGGAAAATTAAAGTATGATCAATCCTATGAATTCAGTATGGGAATGTCTTAATCCCATTACAGGTAGTGTATATATGGTGATCTAACCTATTTTTCAACCTTTGCTATAATGACAGATCAGTAAAGTGATCATACTAGGAATCTACAGGTTCCTGATGCTGACTTTCAAAAAAGAAACACTTAGGGCCTAGTCTAGTAGGATCTCACAGGGATTTGAAATTGTGTATGTTCTATTAGCACATGGAAGTAAAAATGAGACTTTAACACTGTTAAAGGCTGGACATGAATGGAAACTGTTCTACGTAAGCAGAAAAAAAAAAAGCCATAGATATGATGATGGATTATGGGAGAAAAATGGAGACATTACAGAAAAAAAAAGCATGGAAGTAAACAAAAGACACAGGTTCAGCTGGCTGGTGAAGCAGTTATATAAATAAGCAGCCATTCAGAGGAAGCTCCATAATTCATTTATCCATGAGGCCACAGTTGTGAAGAAACTGCAGTCACATGCATTATATTCAATTTAGTAATACACAATATTTTACATAAATTCATTATTATTTTTATCTTTTTTTGTTATATATTTGGCTTAATTATTTTACTATACAGTGGCAGGTTAAACCATGAGCAACTGCTATAAAGCATCAGGCAAGTTTAAGAAGCTTACTGAGTCACACCATATATAGCATATACAACTGGCTGCAAGACTGTAGGCAAATAATATATTCTCATTTTCTGGAGACCAGCAAAAGATTTTTGGAAGGCCTTAGGGCTACTGGTAAAGTTGCTTCACAAGAGGAAGCTGTACCACCACCTGCCCTTTAAAAAGTGGCAACACAAGGATGAGCAGTCTGATGAAAGTCGGCCTTGGTAATTCATGCTGGTGTTTGCAATTCATTTATGAAACTTCTAGCCATTAAAAAAATAAAAAATTCTTCACACGATGAAGAACGCTGCTTTTATTTTTCATTGCCTAAGTAGATTAAGAAGTAGCAACTTTTTAAAAAGAGACACTCCCAGACCTGCAGTTGCTCAGTGCCACCTTCTGGTTTTCAACAACTTTATCTCTCCACAGAGAAGGAAGTTACTAACCTTCATATCAAAAGAGAATCACCAAGCCTTGTTTACATTAAAACCAAGAGCTATCAAATGAATCAGTGGTATGTGTGCCAGAACCGGCATTTGGGACTACAAGAATAAACCCATTGAGTCTCCTGCCATTCCACTCCAGCTGCTGCTGGTTTTGCCACTGCTCAGCAGGCAGAGCATGCACTGATGTGCAGCAAAGAACTGAGCTAAAAACTGGGGTGTGTGGGTAGGCAGCAATAGCCAAGCACTGGAAGGAGACTGCCTTAAGGGATGAAAAGAGCAGATGTGGAATATTTCTGAGCAAAGATGGCATTTCAAAAAGGGGTATATCCACTGCCCTAGAGGACTCAATTAGTACAAAGCTCCTATTTTGCTAGGCACTGTATATGACCTTGTTAAGTACAGTACTTATTAGATACCTCTAAATATCTTGTGAGGCTTCAAACAGTTCTTGACCTTAGCCCCGTGAGTAAACTGAACACTGCCAACACGGCATTACACTTTCAAATATGCAGGTGCCACCTTTAGAGGCTATGTTCACTCTCAAAGATATCAGATGATCTGAATAACTGAATTATAATGATCTTCCAATTGAATTATGTAAAAAACCCAGGGTTTTGAATGAGTTAAATGTATACATACACCTGTACATACAACTCAAATATAACTCGCACACTTTCTCAGTGTAGCTTTTCATGCAAAACCAAAGTTGGCTGGAAAATAAAATGTTTGTAATTCCTCATCATTCTTGTCGGCACTCACAGAGTTTTTCTTCCCACTCTAAAGTTAATTGCTACATCACCAACAACATAAGCACTTCTAGATTATTTGACACGTGGCTCCAAGACAGAAAAAAAAATACTACATCATTCAAGATATTAGCCTTCTTATAACGTACTCACATACTTGTAGAGAAAATACCACTGTAAAATCGTAAAAGACTATTTTAATATAAAAAATGCTAAAAACTTATGTATTTGCTATTTTAAGTACCAACAGAAGAAATTTCAGAGAAGAAACAGTGAGGCCCAATTTAAACAACTCTAGAACCAGCTGTCAGTAATCCACAGGCCTTAATATATGTGCGGCTATTCCGCACCTTATATGCCATTTGTTAGTTCACATCTGATTTTCCTCATTACAGAATTACTTGCAACTTTGTCATAATCCAGGATGAACTCTTTTGAGAACTCGCTTGTAAACCAAGATGAGTAAGCTTGTTGTTATTACAAAGCCTTCTAAGTAATAGCATCCAGAAGTATATTTTTTTGGAACAGGTTGCCCAGAGAAGTTGTGGAAGCCCCATCGCTGGAAGCGTTCAAGGCCAGGCTGGATGGGGTTTTGAGCAACCTGGCCTAGTGGGAGGTGACCCTGCCCATCGAAGGGGAGTTGGACCTAGATGATCTTTAAGGTCCCTTCCAATTTAAACCATTCTATGATTTTCTTTTGAATGTACATTTTCAATTTTCAAATTCAAATATATGTTTCCAAACTGCCAGTTATGTAACTTTATCTAATAATTGGAAACTCTTGATTGCTTGACTGTGAGAACTATCACAGTAAAAATAACATCAAGCTTGTTTATAAATTGCTGATCTTCTCTGTCTCTGCCTGATATCTATCAATAGAGTCTGATTTCAATGTTAATCATGTGTTCTTCATGTTACTTTGTCACTGCATAACAAATTCTTTTGCAATGCTGAAGAGCATGACAGGATGCTAAAAGCCAAACGCAATGTAGATTAACGCCGTACCGGTACTGCCTTCTGCTTTATTAAAAAAACACCCCACAACACACCCTCCGCTTTCCGGTAGCCAAGCCCTGCAGATGCTGCTTCCCTCCTTTCACGTTGCCGAAACTGAAGCTTCGTTCACCGCAGCTGCATTCGCAACCGAGGCC
>NW_009707753.1:0-495 GCF_000703405.1 Apaloderma vittatum | reverse complement strand
CTGGGATGTTTGCAGGTCATCACCAATTTTTTCCAAACAACTTAATTACTTAAGGCATATATTATAATGGGAGCTTTGGGATGAACATAACAGTGCACTTGCTACCTACTAAACACTTAAATTTTATTCCTACTCTAATTGCCATAATGTAGAAGAGTATCTTCTGACCCGTTAACTGATGGTGTAAAATGGCAGGTGAAAATGGTTTCTATTAGCAGAGTCAGACATCTTCTTGACAGCACGTGTGCTTGAGTAGGCTCAGCTTCACTTTTGACGTGGAAGGCACAAGTGTGGCTTGAATTTGTTTTCTGCAAGCTCTGTGTTTTGTTATGTTGTTACTCTGTGATACAGTTTTCAGTGTCCCACTCTTCCCTGGAGGACTGCTCCTTGTTTACTTTCAAAATCTTGAATTTTCCTCTTGGATGGATTGTGGAGAGACAAATGTATCTTCCTTCTTAGTAACTGAGATGTAAAGACATCAAAATGAAGTGCATG
>NW_009707752.1:0-47409 GCF_000703405.1 Apaloderma vittatum | reverse complement strand
ACCTATTTTGGTTTCTAAATTAAAAAAAAAAAAAGACAAAGAAGTGGTGTATATATAACTTCGTACCAGAGATGTTGGGCTACTTTTAGTTTACACTAGTAGTTATAGAAACCCATAATTATTTAGGGAAGCTTGCTTAAAGCTGTTTAATTGCATAAGATGTTTGCTCTTGCTCCGCTGGAAGCAGTTGACTTTATCATGAGAGAGAACAGCGCAGACAAAGATGTTTTCTTAAAGCCTTGCTAGTCTCTAATCCTGCCTGTCCCAGGTTCGGCACGTGGGTCTCAGGCTGTTCCCAGTTTGCAGGTTTGCTTTCTGTCCTCATCAGCAGCACAGCTTCTCTGTGCCCTAGGAAAAAAAAAGATGTACAGTCATCTGATCTGATGTCCAGTTCACTTGGAGATACCAGGCATGACTTACTCGTTTCATTTAATGCAAGAATTGTGCTGCTCTGCTTTCAACAGCATAGGAAGATCTTCATCTAGATGTTAAGTACAGACCTATTAATCACCTATTTTGGTTTCTAAATTAAAAAAAAAAGTGACAAAGAAGTGGTGTATATATAACTTCATACCAGAGATGTTGGGCTTCTTACATGCTTGCAGCATAGTACACTAGATTATAGTGTCTAGTAGTTTCTTCAGAAGTATTGTATTTTTATGAAATATTCTTTATTGTCAAAAAAGAAGCACGAAAGAAAGTTTAAGTTTGCTTAAAAGTGAGACTCTGGAAACATTACATAAAGAATATTATGTTACTTTACATAAGCAGTAAACAACTGTTTATACAAATAAAGGAGGGTGTTCCATTGACTTTTTAAAAAGCAAAATACTTTTTATGCTGCTTACTTATGGTGCATTCTTAAAAGAGATTAAAACAGTTTTAAAGAACCACTTCCAAAGGTTTGTGGAGGTGTAATACTAATGGTCCATTAAGCTGTGACAAGAGCTTGCTACCAACTGGATGTCAACAATTCTTGTGGGTTTTTTTTATGAAGCAGCTTTGCGGGCTCATGGGTATGGAAGTATCAAGGCAAGGTAATGAGAAAAACTCTGCTGAAACCTGGTGGCTGTAGCATTATGCTGGCAACTGCAGGTGGTTACAGAGTGTGCCCAGAGTGGATCTGCTCTGTAAATAACTGAGAAGTAAAGAAGAAAAATGAAGTTTTCCAGTGTTCTTGTATTTGAGGGGAAACTGCAGGAAACAAACCCACCCAATCTGTTTCACACAGAGAAAGGAAGAGTTGCCAAGTCATAGCAAACAATTACACTGGCTAACAATAAGATGGAACTGGAGAAGGAGAATAACTATAGCTCAGGGACAAATGTTTGTGTGTTGCTGCCAGCATAGTCGTGGTGACAGTATCTGCCTCGTTCATTCAGGTTCTTGCCTGGAGAAATAGGACAGACTTGGAGAATATTTGCTCCTACTCCTCTTGCAAATGCATGATGGGAGGCAACGGCACAGGTTGAGACATGGGAAATTGGATCAGGTACAAAGAAAAAGAAAAAAAACTGAGGGTAGTCAAGCACTGGAAGACGTGGTTGGAGAGACTGGGATCTTCCTACCTGGACACGCTCAAAGCTTAGCTGAGCAGCCTTAATCTACTTGGCTGTGCATATAGGCAAAGCGTAGGACTAAATGTCTCTCTCATCCTCAGTCAATGTTATGATTCCATATCTGATCTGTAGGAGAGCAGCTTTTAAGTTAGTCTTCTGAAATTGGGTTCCTTGGGGAACAAGGGTCATTACAGGCTTTTGGGGCCATGGGTTGCTCTTGGCTCACCTTGTCCCAGCTGAGGGTTGAGTGACAGGACTGGTGTGTCCATTGACTTTCTCTGAGAATCTCCTAATCTGTCAGAGGTCTGAAACATGGTGCTTGTTTCAGCTCTGAGTAACAAATAGATCAAGTGCAACTGTTGAATTGACATATGATTTCTTTTAAGGGATTCCCAAGCTGAGTCATGCAATTTGTAGTCAGTGACCTAACTTGTAATAAAGAAAGTTGATGGCCTCGAACTTATCCAAAACTAATTCATATTTGGCTCCCACTCTCCACAAATCATGTGTGTTATCAGCAGTATTTTATTGATTACACTTTTGGATATGAAAAATTGCTGGAGTGTGTAATCTTCATTTTGAAAAGGCTTTTAAAAGGTACTCAAGAGCACTACCAATAGAGGAATTAATTTGTTGTCATTGGAACAGCATTATACAGAGGCCAGAAAAACTCAAGTTGAACGTTTTCAGGCATTGTATGCTACGTTCCTGCATTACTGAAGAAGGCGGATAGTTGCAAAGAGGAAAAAATATGGAACAAGTCATAAAACTTATATTCTTCAGCCCACAGAGCTCTTTCACTGTGGGATGGACAGCATACTTGCAGAATTTGAGTATTTCCAGGAAATTGGCCAGGTGTTTTGCATGTTTTGATGTAGTGGATATGTTGTGCTTATGGGTTGATTTTATTTATGTATTCATATATTTTGTGTTTTGAGACCTATTATTTAACATAGTGGTGTGTCATACTCATTTCTTGCAGCTCATGATTTATGTAGAGCAAATAGCAAATACAATTCTAAAGGAAGGCAATACCAAAGCTCTTTTAGTGGTTGCATCTCTCTTTTCTGTAAGAGGGGGTAATTTGTACAGTTTCCAGTTGGTTGAATGGGACTGAACGGGAGACCAACCTTGGAGAACGTCTCCATAGAGCAAATCTGTGCATGTGAAGACAGTGTTACGTTCTCCCTCATCCCTTCGCAGGTAGCAGAAATTTTGAGCTTACCTTGAAGAGCTCTGGTTGCTGCAGGCCAGGTAGCGACTAATGCTGACCATGTTGTGGTCAAGAGATGAGTGTTGGCTTTATTTCCAAATCAGTTAGTAGAGTAACATTCATTAAAAAAAAAATAAAAATCTATCAGAAGTTGGTGCATAGCAAATGTGAAAGCTACAATATGGAATAATTTATCAAATGGCTCAGGTTCAGTGTCTCTTTGAAGACTATGGGGGGATAGAGGAAATTACACTTGTATTTTACACCTGCCAAATTGAATTACAGCAACAAATCGGTATAACTACAATTTGGAGACCATAATTTATTCTCAGAGTGAAGTAATTAGAAGCAGGACTGCGCTTGAAGGTTCACATTGGCTTCTTAGAAAGAGTCCCTTATACGAATGACCTGTACAGAAATTAGTGTTTTCTTCTCTTCTATTTTAAGAATTTTGAATCATAATGTAAAGTGACTCATTCATTATTTCCTCATCTCTTCATCAGCGAGACGCACAAGAAATTGTTCCTTTGATTGTTTCCCTGCAAATGTGAAATCTTTACAGTTTCTTCTCTTTTCGACAGACACTCATAAATCCAATTAACATTAATGAGTCTCACATGTGTGCATCAAGAGAAAAAATGGACCTTTTGTCTCTTAAAGTGTGTGTTTAACTGTAGAAAAAACCTGAAGAAAATGCTTTTAGTGAATTACAGGTTACAAAGTCAGTAGCTTCTATCTCATTTTCACAGTAGCTAACACATTCCCCTGGTTCTCCCTTCCCTGTCAAGGGTCCTTCTATGAGCTATAAATGCAGGATGAGCAGTGCTGTCAGTGGAGTGGAAAGTGCTATTATTACCCCCAGTTCTAAGATTAATTACTAATAGGCCACGTTTTCAACCAAATGGCAGAATTACAATAGGGTTAATGTGGCTGTACTTGTGTCTCATGACATACCTCTATGGGAACAGAGTGAAAAGAAGTAAAAAATATTAATATCTCAGTGACCTACAAAGGAGAAACATTTAGCACTCTTCTTCAGAGATTCTGTTGTCATCCCTCTAAAGAACAGGTCTGATGTTGTAAGAAGTCAGTGATGTTTGGTATAATTTGGTAATATTTCCTGTTTACTTTCTGGGTGCTCTTAGAGCAGCTATGGCTTTCCTGATGGCATGGAAGATCTTGACTGACCTCAGTGCTGTTAGCAGGTGGGTGGGGTCTTGGTATATTATACCGGTCTCTTGAAAAACATCTGCTCCTGTTGCTGGCACAGCTGTCTCAACACAGGGAATTTTGCTTAATTTAATTCATTGTCAATTAACAGCAACTTTTGAATACTGATTTTGGGTTTTGGGTTGGGAAAGAAGATGTAAATTGAAGAAAGACTTCCTTAAAGATGGCAGTGGTGAAGCTTGGGAGGGGAGTTGGGTGGCTCAGAGTGGTGTCATGGTCCACTGTGGTGGGCATGGGTTCTACCATGAGTCCCACCACAGGTCCCCCCACCACTCAAACCTGCCGTGTGCCCCCAGCACACCTCCTCAGTCACAGCTGACATGCAGGAAGGCTCCAAGGATCTCGTTGCAGTATAAGTACACTGAAACCATATGGTCTATCAGAATCATAAAATCACTTCAGATGTTTAGAATTAGCATGTTTATTAGCTGTAATCATTCCAAAATTTTCATTTAAATGAATAGCCATAAATACTCAATATGGTGATGTTTGCATACAAACCTTTTGTGCAGTTGGGTTCGGAATAGAAGGCATCATCATTCACATCAAAAAAAGAACAGTAAAAGGCTCTTCGGATGCCCCCTGTGTCCACAGCCATCTAGTAGGATCATGACTGTGCTTTCTTGGAGGTATAGATCATGACTCACTCCATGTAAGATGATCTAATGTGCACATCTATATAGGATGCTCTGTGCTTCAAAATAACTGTTGTTGCACTTTTCTGTCAGGAAACATTTTCTGATATTATTATTAGTTTGCAACTGTGTTTCCTCTGCCTTATTTTGAAGTTAAGCCTGTTTTCTCCTGGCTAATTACTGTCCCTCCTCGATGGTTACATCCTTTAGATATTTGTAAGCTGTAAGAATCCTTATTACTTGCATTTTTCCAAGCTTGGCAGGCTTAGCTGTTTTCCTCTTTCTTCATACTTCAGTTCCTCTAGTTTTGATTATGCTGTGCCTTTTTTTTTTTTGTACTCCAGTGTTTCACCATTTTTTCACCATGAATCTATCAAAATGGTTCCCAGTAGTCCATATAAAAGGTGAAATTAGAAGAATTCCATAGATGTTGCTAGTGGTTCCTTGGTGTGTAGATACTTGGGGGTTGATGGTGCAGTCTGTATTTATAGTGGCATGTGCTTATTCTATACATAGTCTCACTATCATCATTGGGACCGCTCACTTCATCCTATTCTTATCACTTCCCTAATTCCCTCCTTCACTACTCCGATTCCTTGCTGCAGATTCAGCATTTGGTTATGGGTGGAGTTTTTAGTTTTGTGGAGTCTTTAGTTGTGCTACGACTTCTCCATTGCCCCAATCATAACAATTTAAAGATAGTCTTGTTTGTATTTTCTAAGAATAATATGATCCTTGCTGGGAGCTGGCAGATTTATTTCCTTTTGCACTGTTAATTGCTTAAACTTGTATACATATGTGTATATATTTGAAATGTTTCTACACAGTTAGAGACAGAAGATTTATTTCTGACCTCTTTGTCTTTTAATATTTGCTTTATTTCCCCCTCGTGGTTTTTTTCCCTAAATGTGGAAAATCTACCTAGCTTGGTTGGCATTTTGCTGTTCTCCTCCTCTGTGCAAACCTCCCCACAGTGGGTATGTCCATTTTCTTTTGCAGCTTTCACCTCCCAGTCCATTTAAGCTGTCTCTCCTTATGTGCTTTTTCTGGTTAGTGGAATTATCTGAATCCACGCATGATTTCTTTTGAAAAAAAAAAGAAGTAAAATTTGCTCCTTTTGCTGCAAATATTTGGAAATACCTATGCTATGTTGAACTTAGATCTCACTATCAGTTCTTATACAGTTGTACAATTTAATTTTTTCAGTTTTACCATCCTGACTAAATTGGCATTCTCATCACTAACCACCTATCGTGACTTCAGGTTCTTCAGTCGGTTCTTCATAGACTGATTTTTTAAAATGACAGACGTAAATTGAATGAAATTGAGCTTCACAACAGACAAATGCTAGTCACCAATAACCCTAAGTTAATTTTTCACTTGTAACGAAACATGAGAGCCGTCAGGATGTGCGTTTATTTAATCTGAAGAAACGGACTGCTTTTGCAACATCCATTTCCCGGTGATGCCGTAGACTGCCAGGCTGCAGAAATACTCATTGTCAACTTTTTCATAACAGGATTAGCTTTTACATCTGTCTGTTCTCTTCCACCCTTCCTCGTTGCAGGCAACTATAGGACGTATCTTGCTGAGATTTCATGTTCTTTTGCTGTGGGGCTGTTCTCTCTTTTCCCCCCCTTTCCTGCACTGGGCAGCAGGGTGCCCAGGGGACAGCGCTTGCTGCCAGCTGGGGTGGCACAGCTGCCTTGCCTTCACTTTGGTTAGAGTACTAAGCTTGACAATGAAAAGAAGAAAAGGAAACATTATACAACTTTCAAGTATAATGCTGACAAGTTAATATACATGCTTAAATACTTAACGAAAGAAAGAAATCCTGGGATGCCAGGATTGTCTGGTGACAAAGCTCTGAATTTGAGCAATACTTGAAGAAAATAAACAGATTTAGTGATTACCGATTACCTTCCCTGACATCACCCAATGCTTATTTTTTTTAAACCATACAGTAAACTTCAGCATTTTATGTTTCTTCCTGCCTTTCCCCCTTCCCTTGTTCCATTTCTTCTATATCCATCATTTGGAGGGGTAAGGCCTATGACTACAGTGCTTGTAATTGAAAATATGATTTGCTAAACACAATTCTCTTTTATAGTCTCTGTCGGTTTTTTGTCTGTCCTGTGCTCCTGCTTTTCTTTATTCTCATATGCTTTTTTTTTGGTATATTTTTTCCTTTCTGCCTATGCTTCCCTAATGCTGCTCGCTTTCTTCTTTGTACTTTTTTGAGCTTCTCTCTATTTCACATCCCAAATCTTTGCAAGCTATTTCTCAAACCCAGATGCCATTTTAGAACTAGATTAACTGCCTTTGGTCAATCAGAAAATGAGAATTCAAGCTCTGAGCTTCTGTTCTTTTTTGTTTTTCAGAAGTAAAGAAGCATTTTTGATTATATCGTAAGAATAAAGTCTCTAATACAGTCTTAATTACTTTTCTCTTTAATTTGTTAGATCTGGTACAGATTTAATGATATTGTTCCAGCTGGCATTTAGCTGATTGGAAAAACACGATAATTTTTGTATTTAGACACTGCAAATGAGAGAATGGTAAAACTGGTTTATGCTGCTCTATTTTTCTGCTTATAATACTCCACATTTTTTCTTGTGAGCAGTTCCAAGTGAGAAAAATCCTCAAAAAGCTCGACTAGACAGAACTCAGAAGTTTGTGTTTCTAACTGACCATGCAGTTATTACTATTATTTCTTTTGTTAGAAAAAAACTGAGCTCCAGGCTGAGTGTGTGTCTGTGCACGCATACCTATACATATCTAAAATGTATTTTCAGGGTCGTTGTTCACGTTATAATATGAACAGAATGATGAAGGCTGTATTCAGGTAGACTTGAGTAATCAGGGTGTGATCACATGAAAATGAAGACATCTCTTGTAAAATTTTCTTGCAATAATGTTTTTGGTTTTCTTGGACAAGCAGACAATGGCAAACCTGTCCTTCATTATGATGGTGAACACTTAATCTGATGTGAATTCACCTTCAGATCTCTAAGATAAAGGCCTGAGCTGTTCATAAGAAAAAGATGCAAAGAAGTAATGAAAAAATGATTTTGAAGAAATGGGGGAGGGAGTAAGGAAGCGAAGGAGGACTTGGCTGGTAACAAGGCAAATGGATTGCTTCAGTCATATTTGCTAGAAATGCTGAGATGGGTTCAACTGCTGGTCGCTGGAAGAGGACAATGTTCATTCTGGCAGAAGGATGGGCTTTCCAGAGAAGACTGTGACTCTAGCGATTTCTTGAGTAGATCTCAAGGACCTGTGGCACCATGTAGCTTTGTTCAGATTTGTAACAAGCTACGCTGGGAGTTGCTCCTTCTGTTGTACTTGTGAGCTGCATGAAGTCAAAAAGTCAAGAAGATACTAAAAAAGCATATGCTGAAAATTTAATATTACTTAAACTTTCTGTTTTCTGCAAGGTGTAGAGGAGTGTTTAAAACAAGATTGTGAAACTTGTGACTCCTTCTGACTGTCAAACCTCATTGAATCTTGCTTGAGCAGTTTTACTTCTGCTTTCTCGAGCTCATCTCCCGCAAGGACAAGTCTCTCCAGATGACAATCATAACCAAACATTCTAATAAACATATATATGGTAACTCAGTGCTACCCATGCATACACACTCATATGCTTACTGGTCTTTGTATGCGCATGGAAGAAGGTCAGCTCAGCTGTAAGGAGTTAGACACACATACGTGCCGTTCATCAAACTAGTGTTCAGAGCATAGAAAAGCTAAATGGCTGGAAAGCAGCTACTCTGCTCAGAAAAGCCACTTAATGAGACATTCAGTGAGGAGGTAGCATCTTTAAAAATATTCAGTGCCACTCAAAGCCTGACAAAGCAATGTTTAAAGACTTTCAGGGGAAGGCTGAGGGGTTTTTTTTAAGCAATAATGTTACTCTATTAATGTTACAATTGCTCAACTGATAGGAAAAACATCTCGATTATTTTATACTTAGATCCACTTACTACCTGGAAATACGGCTTGTGCTGAAATAGATTAGTCGTTTAAAGGTGTCACATATCAGAAGACAATGGACTTCGTTACAGTGTATTAAACATGTTAGAATAATAGTTTAATATGTTCAAATCATGAGGCAGCCAGGGTTCACAAGCCTTCCTAGCACTTTAACATAGCAGTCTTGACTCTCTTTACGTGAACAAAAACTGGAGTTATTGGAAAGATTCCTGCTCATGTAATGTATGTTTTGCTTAAGCTGTATTAAATGTTGTTTTTTGCTGTTGTACTTAATTTCTTAATGTATGTGGTGGATTTTCTGTTTTCTTTAATGTTGCCTGCATTTCAAAGGTAAATGAAATTAATCCCGTGGTAGATTCATAGATGCACTCAGTCCTCCATCAGAGGCATGTTATTTCACGTTATATTTCAGTAGAGTCACAGAGAGGGATTTTATTTTCTCCTCTCTCTTTTGTTGTTAGCCCTGGAAACATTTGTTTATCATCAGACTTGTTAAGTCTTATGTGTTGAGACCAAGATATGAACAAGTGGTTCTCATCTCATTCTTCCTGAAGCAAAGTGTCTATCTCACTCATTTTCAGTGTTTGTAACAACATATTACAAGTTGTCAGTACGTGACAGCTTTTAAAATAGGGCTGTGTCTTGCTTTTCCACTAATAATATATGCCGTGAGATATCTTGTAAGGTCTGGTTTAACTGGGCAGTGGTGACTGAATCACATGTTTATTCTGATGTTAGTGTTTTATATAAATGTGCCTTTGGATACTTTATGTCTATCTGACCTGTTGAATAGCCTGAAGATTGCTCAAATTTCTACCCATCTCCACATGGGGAGATCCCCCAAAGAGTGGGAATCAGAAGAGAGCTACTTATGCCTGCTGTAGCTAGAGAATGCTTAAGTGAATTATGGGGATGTAGGAGTGATTGCATTACCTTGGTTTAGAAATGTTGCCCTGTGTTATCTGAGCATGCTTTTAGCCTGAAAAAATAGATGAATAAATCAATTCAGCTCAGCTTTCTTTCCTCCTAGACCAAGCTAATTTGAATTGCTTTGCATTGCTTATGGTTAAGGGCAGGAATGAGGACAGCTGATGTGTGCAACCTTGTGAGAAGCTGAGATTGCCTGGTTGAGCCATAGGAGCTGCACTGAGGTGGATTAAGTTATGTAAAATCATTTTTGCCAGCTCCTGCATTTTATTTCAGAGAGATGCTGTAGTTTCGAGGTGAAATGTCTTTTCCCCTTTAACACACGTGTGTGTGATGATGCTGGGACAAGTGAACTAGGTTGCTTTTGAAGAAAATTAAATTCTTCCTTGTGAGTCTACCAAAATACATATTAAGGCATCGGTAAGGGTCCAAATTGATGACTGGCCTTTGGATAGCTTTGAAACCAGTGATGCAGTCTAGGGAATCAGAATAAATCTGGTTTGACATCAAGTCATAGATCTGCTTGTGGTACACTTATTCACACTCACTGCGTCAACCTAGAGATTCATCCTCTTGTGCAGTTTCTTTGTAATGTAGACATGCCCATATGTACATATGATGTAGATTGAGCTATTTCCAGAACTGGCATTTTACTTGGTAATATGAAAGTGCAATTAGATATTATACTTATTAAAGTTACACTGTTTCCTTTGAGTGTATGAGTTGATAAAGAAAGACAAGAGTAAGATATTTTGAGTTTTTGTGCTACATGCTTGCGTACATACATTGAGGGCAGAAATGGTGCCACGTCCATCCATCCGTGCTTCCCTTAGCTTGAGTCTTTCTGGCTTTGTTTGGAGTAATAGCATTGGTAGGAGGAACTATATGTTTGCTGTCTCCACCCATGTTCTTCAGTTTTTCTCTCAGTGATTGCATTTTTAACTAGTTTATCCTTTCTATTTCACTTTGGTGAGCTAAGTTCATAGGACAGAACTTGTGATTCTTGGCACTGCATACATTTCATTCCTAGTATCTTTCAATTTAGGATTGTATGAACTGGACCAGAAAACCAAAGCACAATATCTGGAGAAGTTACTTAAAGATGGTTAAAACTTTAAGTACTTTTTCATCGACACTAGGCAGAGTTTGTTGTAGAAGTTCAGCAATTAAGTCAGATCAGGTGTTGTGCTTCACATGTAGAAGAGTATCTTCGCCCTAAGGCAGCAGAACTGCCCTCTTGCATTTCTTTAGCAATTGGTTCCAACATTACTGTGTCAAAATAACTTAGTGCCTTCTGGTCAGCCTCCTCTAATCGCCTTGCTTAGATCCTAACATCTGTAAAAGCATAGGGAAGAACTGATTTAGCTTAAAGATTTTAAAAAAATAAAAATATTCAAGACAGTTTTGTTCTGTCTCTCTGGCCTCTGGTGGGCAGCTCAGAATGTCTGAAAGGTTTGTTTGCTCTAGCCCCGTTTTCTGCTGGTTTTGTGGCACTCCTCCACAGTGGGCAATGACCAAGGCTTTCTCTTGTCTGTGGAGCTCCTTGCATGGCCAAAGATGTTACTTCTCTGACGTCCACTCTAGTTTCTGAGAGTCTCCTTCTCACTTTGATATCCTGAAGGCAAAAGTTTTCTCATTGAAGTCGGTGGCAAAAATGCCTGTTCAGTTTCATCTTGAAGTTCCTTTCTCATAATGTTGATATTTGTGTGAGGCTTTTTCCCCTGATTACATGAAATGTGTGCGAATGCTTGCAATAGATGATTAAATGTGTACTAGCTGAACTTTGGGGACATTATTGCTCACTATTGCTGCTGCAAAATGCCAAGAGTTGTATAAAAGGCTACAACAATTGTTAGAGTATTCATGTTTTCATGCATTGAGATATACATATTTGTGAAATTGAGGAAGATTGATGTCTCTGTAGACTGACAACTTTTTCAAGGAAAATAAGTGGCCAAGCACGGTTTGAGTATAGAAGTTTAAATGATACCATTTTCCTATGGAATGAGATACAAGCAGGTCAGTTGTATTTTCACTTGTATATATCTTAAATTACAAGGTAGCTGTGCCTGGTAGTTATGCATTTTCTTGTTCTGACTGATGTATAACCTGAGCTGACAGCTCCCCTTAACAACTGGACATAATAGTCCTAAATGAGGTGACAGCTACCTGCCTGCGCTAGGTCCTTCTGTTCAGCTGACATTTTGCCCACCTAGAAATTGGTCAATAAAAATTGAATAAAATATATGGGCGCATAGTGATCTTCTTAAAATCCTTATCAGCTACCTTCCTTACTTTACCTCCAACGTTTGCTGCTGTTTGTTGGCTTAATAAAATTATCTGTACAAGTTAGAGAAAAAAGATAATGGAATTTTCTCAGTTGTAAAAAAGTGTGATCAAGCTAATTTTCAAATAGATGAGTAAAGTAAAAGAATAATATGCAAATTTTGATCTGAACTTGAAGTTTAATAGTAGTCTCACAGTAGTTTATGAACCAATAACAGGGAGGGGGGGAAGACTGAAATTTCAGAATGTCACATGAGCTGTAATTGAAGGTCTTGCTCATTTTTTAAAAAAAGCAGACCAAACCCAAACAACTCTTAATTCCTTTTGGCTTCAAGAAATATTGTGTGGGGTGCAAATGCATGTTTCCATGGTGCTAAGCCATGTTGTATATTTTAGAGTATTTTAGTAAAAATGTGACCACTCATCCCTTTTTCTGCCACTTGGTATCAGTGTTCTGAAACCCTGGATTTTGGGTTGTTTTGCTTCTTGCTCCCTGCCCCCCATCCCTTTTCTGTTCCTAGTTTTTGATTTCGATGGACTCCCTTTTGCCCAGTACGTTCCATCAAGATTAGCTGGCTCTTAATCAAAGAGAGCATAAGGACAAGAGCAGTTCGGCACAGCGGGGTATGGGAGCGGGAAGCCAAAGCCTGGCAACAGCTATTAGCCCTGTCCTGGCAGGTGGGAGCATGAGTCAGATGCCTCTCAAGCAGGGTGGGAGGGTGCTGCAGCATCTTTGTTATATGACATTGGAGAAACCTTGAGCTGATCTAATTTTCTTCACAAAAAAACCCCAAACCAAACAACAACACAGTTTATTAAAGGTAAGATTTGGGGTTTTTTTTGTGATTTTGTGTTGCGAATTCCTGCAATTCAGCTAGAAAAGTCCAGTAATTGGAATGAAGTAACTTTAATTTTTATCCTGAATGCATCTGTCTGATATTCAGTTTGGGAAAAAAAATAAATCAAGAAGGTGGGGGGAATAGTAGTGGAGATAATTAGAGGAAAACTAATTAAGTTCATAGCTTTGTATTTTTTGTTCATCTTACTTTGGAAAGAATGTATATTAAATACTCTTCTCTCCTGCCCTCTTCTATTTCGTTTTAAAGATGCAAGTATTTTATGACAGGAGACTTTTTTAACACTTGGAGATAATTCTGAATATTCATCTTTTCTAACAATTTACTGGACTCTACACTTCTTGATTAGGGCATACAGATGCATGAAAGGCACGGTTTATATTTAAGCAACACACCCTAGCTTGATGTTCTTTGCATCTTTAAATACTGGAAGGTTATTTGAGAGAATGGGAATTCCCAGTACCTGAGCAGCACCTCTGGGTACCTACTTTGCAGCTCGATGCCTGGGGTTTAGGCAGCAACTGCTGCATGGCAGAGGAGACAGAGATTCCTCTTGCTCTGCGAAGCGCTGCAAAATACTTGTGCCTTTTTGGCCTCCTGGCAGGGTAACAGAGAACAGAAGCAGGCAGTTCAGTTTGAAAAACAAATGTTGGAGCTACTTTACTCAGTGTCTTTTCCTTCTGCTTTAGTTGGTGTATGCTTTTAATTAAAAAAACCTGCTTGTGAAGTTTAGAATGTGTAGCATTTATGTAAGTTAGTTTAAAATTGCAGCACTTTCTTTTTTTTCTCCTCCTCCCAGATCCCTCAGTAATTAGGAGAAGAATAGATTATTTTATATAGAACGCAGTAATTTAGTCAAGAAGGTCATCAATTTGCTCCTATTCAAAAATCTGTCTTTGCAACTTTTAACATCCTGTGTTCCCTTGGGAATTAGCCTAATAAGAGAAATACAGATAAAATCACAATGATTTTGTGGAGGTCTACTAAGGATAGAAGAGTTTAATCATTAATTACTGTTCAGAGAATGGTGAATATTTTAAATTTATGATATGTTATTGACAATTTACAAAGACATCAGCCTGGAAGTAAGGTAATCTTAGAAGTCTACTAAGCAAGTTTAAAGTAAGTGTTCTGGGAAAACTTGCTACGTGAGCATAGTTTCACTCATCCATGACACAGAACTTGAAGACAGATGCTTGTGTGTTTCATTCCTGTCTTTTGTCACTAAATAGGTAACTCATAGAATCATAGAATGCATTGGGTTGGAAGGTCATCTAGTCCAACCCCCCTGCAGTGAGCAGGGACACCTTTAACCAGGTTGGGTTGCTCAGAGCCCCATCAAGCCTGACCTTGAATGTCTCCAGGCACAGTGCTCCTCACGCAAAGATTTTTGTAGACTGTAGAAAATCGCTAACCATTCTGACTGGACTACAGGCGTAGACTTTTTATTTGAATGGTTGACGTGTCTATTCGAATGCAACTGATCTGGATCACAGTGGAGGTGACTGCTGGACTAGATGATAGAGTCCAGGTGAAGGCAGGTATCAGTCAACTTTGGGCAAATAAACAGAAACATAATTTTGCTATTGAGGAGAGTATATCACAGTTCTCTCTTTGTAATTTCTTTACACTTCCTTGAAGTTTTCTGCCAAACTTAGAAAAATGTGTGGATGTAGCACGGATCTCGCTCTTTATTTGGCCAGGGCAGATTTGGCCAGTAGACTTTACACTGAACCACACATAACCTGTCTGTGTTAGCATTAAACTAGAGCTGCTGTTGCCTGTCCTGCCAAAAGCATAAAAATCCCTGTCTCTTTGTGTCTGACCTAACTCAAGCTTGAGCTCCAGGCTTGTGATCCAGTAGCATGCAGGTTCAGCATCCATACATATGTGAATGTAACCCTGGGTGTCCCCTTTGGATGAGATCTGTGGCGCCATTCTTGGTTTACAGAATGTACAAGGGAGTAAAAGATTGATTTCTCAGAAGCGGAGGAAGGTTGGAAATATGAGCTTTGTCCTTCAGGGCTCCTGTCCTTGTGAACTGTAGTTCATCTTCGTCTATACTATGGTCAGCTATTCAGTGTGATGAAATCATAAGAGGTGTGTGTTTTTCTGGGAGGTGGGAAAGATTTTTGTGTTAGAGATCTGTAACTACTCTGATTTTATGACTGTATCTTACATGCTTACAATTTTAACAGTTAGTGATGTAAAATGGGGTAGGTGAAAATGGATTGGGAGAGTTGACTCTGTTAACTGGCATCAGCAATTGGGGTCCTAAAAGAAAACCTACAACCATTCATGTAGTTTATTATTGTTATTGTTCCACTGGAATAGGAAAGGCACACAGTATTCCTCAGGGCTGTGGAAAAGAGCGATTAAAAAGACAGTCTGCCACACCAGTTAGCTTTACAGAGAAGAGCATGGAGACTTCAGGAAAGAGCTGGCTGTGACCTGGCTAAGGATTAAGTGTAGTTACAGCACCTTAAGGAAGAAGGGAGGTAAAGGTCTGGTCATAGGTTTAGCCAGAGGGATGTTTTCCCAGAAGAGGGAACCACTCCTGAGAGCAGCCCTGACAGCTTAGCTGGCTGATACTATGCAACGTAGAAGTGAGCTTGCACTTTAATTCCCGAGGAATTTAAATTCCACTGTACTTAATTTTTTGTTGTTATCAACACTGTAATTTGGAGCAGCCTAGATTGATTGTTTTATAGTATAGCTTAGGATATTTGATTTAGTTTAGTATTTAAAATTTAGTGTATTTGATTTAGTCTCTTATTTAAAGCAGAAACTGCCATGTAAATCAGGAGGTTTTTATTTCCCAGTTCATCACAGGCTCAGTTGTCTGTTCTTACTGGTGATAGATATTCCTTCATCTCTGTGACTGATGAAGGTGCTTTGGACTTTGCCATATACCCATGTTTTGTTTTCCTCTCCTGTATTTATTTGTTTCCCTGAACTTTCTGCTTCTAAACTTTTTTCTTCTGTTGTGCAAGTCAACTTTTCCCAAATCCTTGATTTGAGGGCACCCTGGCTTGACAAACCTAAGGTAAAATTAATGAGCCCTTGAATTGAGAAATAAAAGAAATGTATGTTTATGTGGTTCTTTTTCTTTTCCTGTACAGGAATATCTGACATGTAATAATCTTCAGTAAGGACTCTATTCCCTATTGTGTAGGGATATAAAGGAAAACCCAAAAGAGCGAAGGAGTATGAGAAAAGTACGCAGCAGGATCATTTTTCTTTGTAATCCACATACTTACGTCTGTTAAAACATACACCACACTGGGGCAGCAGTTAGCAAGTATAGGTTGCCTGAGCTCCAGTCTCAGGCCCTGGGTGTTATGTACTTGGTATTCTCGAGGAGACCAGCAATTGATTTTGATTGCTTTTGTGGTTACTTTTAAGACAAACTGAGTTGTATGAATCTTCTAATTTAGATTAAGTAGCGGTTGCTAACAGCTTGGGTTGATATGTATGAAGGGGAAAAAGGTTAAAGCAAAAATGTGTTACCAACTGGTGCTCCTGTCAGTGTCTCTGTCTCTAGTGTTTTCATATGTGTTTTGAAAAGCCTTTTGTGAATATGCACGTATTAAATTAGCCATGTCTGCTATCTACTGATGACACTTCTCTGGTTTTAATTCTCTCTTTTCTCCCCATCTTTGGATTTCTGATGTAAAAAAAGGTGATTTTCTCACTGTAACCTGTGGTGAAAAAGGGACTAGTTGTTACAGGCTACATTTATTTTGACACTCCCCCCACGCCCCCCCACGAAGATTCATATTGCCTTCATGAATGTAAAATCTTTCTGATGGTGAGAG
This sequence comes from Apaloderma vittatum, assembly GCF_000703405.1. Taxonomy (NCBI): domain Eukaryota; kingdom Metazoa; phylum Chordata; class Aves; order Trogoniformes; family Trogonidae; genus Apaloderma; species Apaloderma vittatum. The sequence continues at coordinate 30,888 of NW_009707752.1, read as the reverse complement.
CTATGGTCTTATATGATGCTGAATGTTTAGAACAAACGTAGATGCACTGCAAGCTTCAAAGCTATCCAGAGGCTTTTTCCATTCCTCTTGCTCTTCATCAAGTCCCAAACCTCATTGAGAAAGGGCCAGAGTATTAGCAGGAGTGTTGTGTATATTATTTTTTATTATTTCTGAACAGTGTTAACATTCTACTAGCCTAACCAATAAAGTGATTACTTATTTAAGATTAATCAATTATTTTGATGCTTTAAGAAATGATTTTAATGAAGTAAAGGACATGATGTTTCCCAAAAAAGAAACAACAGCAGATTACAGTTCTTCATGCTTTAGTAAATGCCTTACTACAAGAGAGACTTCTAATTGTTATTTAAATTACTTTAAAAATTGCTTGAGAAAAGTGAAAGGCTTAGGTGAAGTGTTTTGCAACATATGCATTCTGGCTTAAATGTGCAAACTTAGGCTGGTGAGCACACTGCCTGGGATTTACTTGTGAATTGAGAGAGTTCATTAGGTACCTAATGACTGGTTTGAGTCCTTATATTTTAAAGTAGTTATCCTTTGTAGATCTAATGAATTAATTTAAAATACCGTGTGACAAATTCCGTTAAGGTGATGATTTTGTTGCAGTCTGTGATAATACACCTTTTGGAAACTTCATGATCATCCCTGATGTTTTTTTGGGTGATAGATTCAGTTATGCAGGGGAAGTAAATAAGTCTGACAAAGGAGTGAAAATGAGTAGTCTGAAAATTCATGGGTAAGGTTAAGTAGACTTGGAGTGTCTGAAGAAGGAATACCGGTATCTTTTGAGAGCTAATCTCTGCTGAGTCTACAGAACACCAAAGGGAAAATAATTTAGTCCTCTTTTCCCATTTCAGAGAGCCAGCACCACACTTGCTGTATCTGGGGTCCTGGGTTTGGTACCCATGCATGTTTTTCTGACATACATGGTGGTGTGTGCCACCAATCTGAAATGGTGGCTTCTGGTTGTGTTAAAAAACCAGTTAGTTTTGTACTTCCATATATAAAATTTTCTTTTTTGTACATGCATGTTGTGTACATGGCAAGGAGCCAGTGAAAAGCATGACCTAGTGGAATTGAAGCATCTGGCTATAAGATTATTGATTAAAATGTAGTGCAAACATGCAAAAAAAATGTAGTAATACAGACAAACTAATTAATCTCTGCAAGTCTTGGTAAGAGGCCCAGTTTATTTGTAGTAAATCTTGGATTGTTTTCAAGATGGAAGTTCTTTTGAACTGTCAGCTTTTATGTATGTTTGACAAAACCTGTGCATTAGGTTGGCATACTAAATAGGTTTTGGTCTCAAATTATTGAGAACGTGTAGTAGTTTTACTACACTTAGTGCCAAAGATGGAATAATGGTTATATTGAAGACAATAAAAAAAATATATATATATTAGTAGCATTAGCATTTTATGTAAATGTAACATAATTGCTAACAGTAAGTGATGCAGATATTTGTCTATTAAAAATTGTTTAAATATTATATTATCCTTTAAGTGACAGATGAAAATCTTGTAATAAGTAGGCATGAGTTATTCATTCCTGTTTTGTTTTCCTTCCAGAAGTAATTATGATGAGAATTTAAGCATGTTTTTCCAGTCCAGTGGTCACATATATTGACCATTGACTGTCATTCATCTATATGTACTTTGTGTGTGCTTGTGTGGATGTACAATATATAGGTGCGTATGTATCTGTATGTCTGTTTTTAAAATACAAACAGGTTTTCTGCTTGAATTTTAACATTCAGCCCCCATAGTTTAGGTACGCGTACCTGAAATATTTGCACAAATGTATTTTTATAGGCCTACTTAAATATCGACCTGCTTTAGTTTGTATATGTCAAGCCCTTAACAAGTATGTTACAGTAATGCTGGGATGAAGTCTTCCTTTCTGCTTTAAAACCAGGACTGTCAGTAGACTGCTTAAATATCAACCTGCTTTAGTTTGTATGTGTCAAGCCCTTAACAAATATGTTACAGTAATGCTGGGATGAAGTCTTCCTCTCTGCTTTAAAACCAGGAGTGTCAGTAGACTGCAGCTACAGTCAAATGGCCAAGATATTTATTCTTCCTACTAAATGAATTTTTATTTTTTTTTCCAGGAAGAAAAAATCAGATGGAAAAATGTCTGATTATACAACATTTTAATCTTTAATTTTCTCCCGCTTTAAGTCTTAATACAGACTATCTGATGAACTATGAGCAGGGCGTAGAAATAGTGCGTGTACTGCATAATTCTGTTTCCTTTGAATTTTAGATATTGGCAGTGGGGTTGTGTGTGAAGGGTCTGGGGTTAACGTGTGTTTTCAGGATGCAGTGGTTTAGAGAGGAGTGGTAGAGATTATTAAGGAGAGGATGAAGAGGTACATGGGTGGTTTAATTTTGGTGTTTTTTTTTTAAACTAATGACTCATGAAGGGAGTGCCTTTTGTTTCCCTAATCTACCAGTTAATTATTTTCATTGTTTGCATGGAGATTTACCAGCAGTGGCTGGGAAGTGCCAAATAATGAACATACCCTCATCGAAGGAAGTTTACAGGTAGTTACTGTTGAGTTTGTCTCTGGCCGAAGCCGCCTGCCCAGCTCATGCTGCACACCCTCACTGCGTGCTCTGGAACTGAAAGCTCCTGCAGAAGCCTGAGATGTGCAGAGAGATACTTCTAAGTCCAACTGTTTCTAAGAGGAAAGCAAAGGCTAGTATTTAAACAAGTAAAAGAACATGCTTACTGAATGTCTTCCTCTTCATTGTGTTACTCTTAAGATAAGTGTCTTAGAAATGAGTCCAAAGCCCTACCAAGTTCCTCTGTAAAGTTCCTTTATTTTTTTTTCAGGGTTTTGTCAGAGCATCTCACTGTCTATTTTTGAAATTCAGTGTCATTACCACTGATACTTTTATTTTGTTTTTCTTTTTAATAAGACTAGCAGTTCTGTGTCTGGGAGTCTCTAGGTGTTCTCATAGCTCTCTCTCTGCAGCACAGCTCAGCAGATATGAGCAACTTTTGATAGAGTCTGTCCTTTTTTTTTCTCTCTTCATGAAATTATTAGGTTTGTGTGTGTTAGGTTTAACTATTTTGCCAAACCAACTCTCCAGGATTCTGTGCATATTGATGTCTTAGTAAATGCTGATAAGTAAGGAAAATCTATCATTCTGCAGTATTTTTGTATTGAAGCTTCTTAAGAAAAAAAAATTGTAACCATGTTCACAATATTTATTTAAGTATTTTTCCTCCTAATTTTAGGAGGCAATATCTTTCATACACACTCTTTTTTTCTCTCTTTCATGCTCTTACACTCGTTCTCACATACCACTTAATTTCTGTGGCCTTCCTGATGTTAGCTTGTGATGCTCCAAGGCTCTTTAGCTGGTAGAAGTTCAGAAGAAAATTTTGTGGTAGACTTTTTTGTATTTGAATAATGTTTACTGATGAGACCTTTATTTTAGTTGTTGAACTAATATTTTACTCTCAGTATTTCCGTTGCATTTAGTAGGACATCTTCTAGAAAAAGAAATGGCCAAGTTTACCAGAATAGTATGTGGCACCTTGCCAAGTTTTTTTTTTTTTTCTAATTTGCTCTATCTGTTGTAGTAGTTTCTTAAGTCTTCTGACCAAAATCTTTCCTTATTTGAGAGAGGGGGCAAAATATCAGGAGAAAAAACTGATGTGCCCTTGAAGATGTCTGGATGCTCGGGGGAGAGTGTTTAAAACAGCTTCACTGTCACTCCTCAGTTCTGCTTCATGGGCTTGGTACTGTTGTTGCTAATAAAAGGGGGAGAAGAAAAATTTCATCAGAAGTTTTTCTGAAAACACCTCCAAGAGGTTTTTATGTGTTTTTTTTCTGGACTTTCTTGTGTGACAATGACAATACACGGTCAAAAGTTTGGTTTTGCTATGCTGTATATAATGAATATTTAAAATAAATTTCAGCTCTGGAATGTTATAGCTGGTATACGGAAGCATGAAATGACTGTAATTTGAAATGATTGTCGTTTGTTGGGTTTTTTTTTTCAGAGAGTACAGTACCTTTTGAGGGAACTGAGCAGGTCTGCAAGGGATGATTTTGTCATTACTGCCCATGTTTTAACATTTGACAAGTATCCAGGGTGCTTTGTGGACATGGGAGGAGTCTGATGAGACAGAATGGTGTGTTCCCATTTCCATTTCAGTTCTGCTTTTTTCCCTTCATGCTGGTTTTTCTATTAAGCTACCAGAGAAATGGACAGCATCGTTACTGTACCCATGCCAAAGATATCGTAAATACTGGCCCTACGGTCTAGAGGAAGGGGGAGGAGGTAGAATAGGCACTGTGAAACTTCCCAGGGGCAGGATTTCAAGTTATTGATTGAAAACTCAGACTGACCTCTGAGCAATTCAAAACCAATCTCAAAACACTCACCTGCAATTCCCAAGCATCTTCCAGCCTGCCCCATGGAAGAGCAGGTGGTTCAACATCATTGCTCTCCAGGAAGAGATTTCTGCCCATTCAATCTCGGCTTGTGTCACTGCTAAATACTGGCAACCAGCTCATTACTGATAACCCTCAAACCCTATCGCAGCCAATCGGTGCATTGGGGATGCTTCTTACAGCAGTGAGTTGGTGTGGGCCCTTCTTTAATGGGGAGGTTATCTCATTTAATGCCATTATGTTTCATTAAAACAGATAATCTGAATGCAGAAATATGCTCCATTAGGTAAATGGTGAGTTTATGACCTTCGTGTCATTCGATTCTGTAGTCTTATTTACTTCCAGCCATGTTAATAGGCTTGCAGGGCTGTATGCGTCTGAATTTGAATTACATTTGAAAATTTTTATGTTGATAAATTGGAATTGTGAATAAGTGAGGATGAATTTTAGGACCTGGGAAGTATTTAGTTATTTCAAGGTTAGACGTAGTAGTGTTATTACTTAGTTTTGCCCAGGGGAAAATTATTACTGTTCTTTGCAACTTTCAAAATGTTTGGATTACTAAATACATGCATATGGATGGAGCCTTGTTAATATATTTATTTTTTCATTTTTGAGAAAGTGTTTCTTGCTTTACTGGCTGTCTTTAAAACACGTTGCGTCACGCAAACTTCAGGTAGTTTGAATACATACCTAGTTTTAAGTTAAATGGTAAATGTTATGTGCTTGTGTAAACAGCAGTCTGGTCACTGAAGAGAGAGGAGCAGCAGTGAGAGCGACAGACGGCACTGGAGGGATGTCTTGTGTCGTGCCTGGTTCTCATGCTACAGAGGCACCTCCTTGGTCGTGGTTGCTGAAGAAGCTGCCTTGTTCTGGGCTTCTACAAGTGTGCAGACAGGGGCTGTACATGAATCTGATTCAGCTGGGGTGAAACCCGTGGAGAATAAATATTGCTTCTGTGAGCAGGGAGTTTTCTGAGGCCTATGAGATGTGACAGTGTTCTGCTTAGCTGATGAATTGCAGTGTAGCAGGAAGGATGCTACGATGAGTATTGATTTCTTCTGTGCATAGAACTTGTTTTGCTCCAGCTTGTGAATTGCCTTCACGAGCTGACAATCCATTAAGGATCACTTTGTGTGTCTCTTCCTTCATTATTGCTTCTTTTAGTGCTTTCTGCTTTAGTGCCTTTAAAATACATTGTCAAGACAAAAATAAAATAGATAAAGGAGAAACTCTAATAGGAGCAAAGCAATTTGGCTCATGGTAAATTACTTTATTACAAAAAATATTTTACTAGGAGGCCATCCACTAAGACAGGTTCAAGGAGCTAAACATATTATATTAAGATTATTTTATAGTATGTAGGGTAAATCACCTAATGATTGTAATTTTGTGTCATGAAATACACCTTTTATTGTGAGATACTGTTTTTTGATGTCCGAACACCTAAAATTCCAGTTTTCTGTTGACATAATTTAGTCTTCTCCATTCTGCATGGCCAGTCATGCTCTTGAATATGTACCAATAAGACCTTCACAGGTGAAATATTTGGTTTTGTTCGTGTCTAAGAGGATTGTGGCACAAGTGCATTCGTAATAAAAATGTAAGGTTTTGCAAGAGAACTTGGTATTTTGCTTAATCACATAATTGCATGGATTATGTTTTGACTTTTCCATTGTAGGAAGGGTTGAAATAAAAAAATTCTAGATAAGGCTATCAATTATGAGACTAGCAAATTAAGAGGACCACTATGCTTCATTATCTTTATCACCAGGAATTTTTTTAAGCTTCTAGTAACTTTTCACATGCCTTTGTTTGGTATCCTTTTCATGTGGTTTTGTTTGGTTGTTAGGCAAGACTTATCCTCCCACAAGTTTCTTGTTACCAGTCTCTTAATCTCAGGGATGGATACTGACTGTCTGCGTGGTGATTTGTGATCTAGTGATGGAGAGATCTACCGAAGAGCTGGACTGCATTTTTAGGAAACAGATGTTGTTATTCAAAGCTGCTTTAAAAAAATACAACTAAAAAATGTCCTGTGGCACTGGCTATTAACATTTAGCTCCATGTAGTTATTCACACAAGCAGGGTGGCTTTCACATTGTGGGATTTTTCTATTTTTCCTTTTTTGTTCCCCATTTGGACATTTGTGAGGAACATCTGATTCATCCGACTCCTGCAGCTTCTGGCAGGTCCTGAGTTCTCCTGGCAGGAACCGAGGCTGAGGTTCCTGGCAGAAGTCTGGTAGACAATGACCTCATTAATCTCATCTCCTGGTTTGCTTGGTAAAGCGATGCTTGCATATTTCTACCCATGAGTGACCCTAAATACAATAAGCAAAGCTATTTTGTGCAAGTGGTTGTCCAGACTCGATACTTGGTTTTTTTCACCCCATTCTTCTTCCTTACACTTAGGATTTTAGCGTGGGCTGACCTTATGGTATTATCTTCCCATGCTTGTTTTTCATTGCCTCTGATGAGTGATCTGATAAGTAATGTTCTGGTCAGTATTTATTTTAAAAAATAGTAAGAATTGAGGTAATTTAACATCTTTTGGAAACTTGACTGGTCTTTGGTTTTCTTGAAAGTCTATGACAAGAGTACAGAAGTAAAAGTGAATATTTTTTTCTTTAAAATGCATGGTGCCATGAGGTGCACTACATGCCTTCAGCCTCATCTCGAGAGTGGAGAAAGGATGAATTGGATGAGACTGATCAGTTCCAAGGAGAAGTTTTCCGGAACAGACTCAAATCTCTCTTTCCAGTATGTCATATAGATGAATTTGGCATTATTAGTAGAAAAAAAAGTGAATAAAATTGGTAACCCCTCCCTGAACCACACGTGCTAAATTGGGAAAAATTTAGCTTAGTGACTTAGTTTTATTTCATTTGATTTCCCGACTTCTTTACTAAGCTCTTTTTTCTTGTAAAACATGCTGTCCTCCCCTTGGGATTAAACATTGTAGCTACTGCGCTATAGAGGTGGCTATAACTATATCCACATTCATGTTCACCTGACTTCATTGTCTGGACAGTTTTTTATCCTTAATAACACCTTCCCCCCCCCTTTTTTTGGTGTTTGTTTTGTTTTAATGGGGAGGGCTTTCTGTTTTGGGATATTTTTTCTTTTGCGTGGCGTTTGGCTTTTATCAGTGTGTACTACAGCATTCACTTTTTTTTATTTGTTTAGGGTCAAATCCTTGGCCATGTACACGGAGCATCAAGAGACACAGAAATAAGAGGTTTGTGCCATTTCTGCATACTGTTCAGGGTCAGGGGGCTGGAGGCACCTGCTCCAAGCTCAGATCCTATGACAGAAGACACCTTATAAATTTATTCTTATCCTTTATGGTGGTCAGTCAGGCAAAGAGCTGGGGTTAACATGGTCTGTAATTTGCTTGAAATCCTCTCAAGACTTCCGCAGAGGATGGTTTTGAAGCAGCCATTTGTTCTCTCTCTTTCCTTGTCTTCGTCTTCCCTCAGCTCTGAAACCCTCTAGTGTTTTTTTTTCACCCTGACGTGCTGGATGGTGAGGATCAAACCATGGTCAGTTTTGTAGCATCTTCATTCTGAGCACAGAGCTTTTGAAGCCAGTTTTCACCCTTTTTTTTTTTTTTTTCTGCTGGAGGGTGTTAAGTATAATAGCTGGTAGTATATCGTGCACCTCAGCAATGAATTGTTTAGTGTGGCTTTGGGGAACTGGGTAATTCCAATACTCACTGGAGCTTTTAATCTGTGAGCAAAATGAAGTGTTAAATCTCAGGTTTCCTGGTAAAGAAATTATTCTGCCATGGGTAGATTGAAAGACTAGTTTTCGGTTTAGAACATTTCGATTTTATGCACATAGTACACAACTGTTTTAATTTTTTTTTTAAAAAAAAAAAGAACCATGAGCTCAACATATGAATAAAAAAACTCTGCAGTAAGCATAATACCAAAAAAAAAAAAATTACTTTGACGGTTGAGCGTGCCAAGGAGTTGAACATGCAAAAGTCTTATATGTGGTATTTGGTGACAACTGTGAAAAGAGTTTGGAGAGGAATTTGCACATCCAGTTTGGTCTGTATGAGACTAAACCCAATAGCAAGCAGAGGCTTTTCCCAGGCTGAGCTTTACATGCAAAGCGTATAAGAAGCAACACGGCCTTGAACCCAGAGAATTCACATCACAAAACAAGCAAGGGGAGTTATCATACAAGGAATAAAAGGTGAGGAACGGCGCATAGAAAGGAAGCAAAGAAATAATAGAAAATAACCTTTGCAAGGAGAAAAATATTCATCTCTCTCTGATTTTAATGATGGTGACAGCAAGATGGCAATGTGAGCCAGTTTATGTGTGTCGTTACATGAACATGGTTGTTGGCCAACAGAAGGATGCTCGGGGTTAGAGTCCTGGGTCCAGCCAGGACAATCTTCTGAATCTCAGAGCTTAGAGCGTACCCTGTGGTGCAGTCTGCTGGCACATGGTTGAGACAAGGTGCTCTCTGGCACAATACTGCTGTGGCCTGACTGTTTTAGGGTGTATTGACACATTTTAGTAAAAAGTCTTCAAATCTCACTTGTAAAGTCTTGATCTGTTAAGTTTATTTTTTTGAGGTACGGTGTTAACCACGTGTGCAGTATTTGAGATGTATTTAGCCAGTATGAATAAATAAAGTCATCAGCATGAAATACACCTTTTTAAAACCCTTTAGTTTGATCTGAATTTATTTTGAGATAAATTAGTTTGCCTCAAATTCAGGTTTCTTTTTATAGTAATAAGCTGATTGCCTTCATGTTTATACACTAGGAATTTAAAATGCTTTAAATTATTAAAAGTTGTTGCTTTAGTGTCACAATACTTGAGAAAGGATGTAGAACATGCATAACTAAGAAAAAATTGAAATAATGTGAAAACAATGAGAAGGGCAGAAGAATTTTTGAGGAAAAAATATTACTTAAGTAACTTCCATCAATAACATACTTAAAATAGTTAACTCTTCTAACCACAATAGTTTGGACTGATTTAACTGTAAAGCAGAGAAGTTAATTGAAGTTAATCTTATATTTTAAAAGTAAAGTCTTTATAGTGAAATAGTGGGGTTTTTTTTCATTCTGAAGAACTTCTGAATGTTTTCAGGGATACATAGATAATTAAATTCCTTTTACCCATGTATCAGCTTAAATGTATAAGGTGATGGTTGGGGATTAAGAAGAATACTTTTTACAGTGTTACTTCTTCATAAGTTATGATAGCCTTGTCAGTGTCAAAAGCACCTGTAGTAGTTGTAATGCTGATTTCATGACAAGATACTGCTGAATTTATCAGGCCTTTTAATGCTTTATTATTCTATTTTTGAATCAAAATGCTGTGCTTGGTCATGAAGGCATATGGTCAAGTTTTATTCTCTTATCATTCTTCTAATGCCAGTTTTTAAAATGACAAATACCTATGGGGACTGTGTTGTAATAGCCCAGAATGAAAGAACATGCCGGTATTTTAAGAGCCCCCTAGGGCTTTTGGCCATGGAAGGCTGCTTTGTGCTTCAGTGAGGATTTTGGCTTTGATTTCTGTGGCTTAGTGACTTAACCTGCATGCAGGAGATCTGGATGCAGCTTGTGAATTTATCCTTGACCTTGAGCAGGGAAGGTTAAAAAAAAAAAAAGTAGATATCAACACAATTCATAGACATCAAAAATCCTGAAATGTGGCCAGCTTCAGTTATCTGTGGAAAAAAAAGCTTAATAGAATATTTGTATTATTATTTATTTTAGGTAGTTTTGTTATGGCTTACATATTTGGGAAGGTAAACTGTGACAGATTTTTGTCTATTGACTTAAGGACCTAGTACTGTCTGCTGTATATACTAAACATCATACTGCAATGATAATATTTTTTGTAGTTAAGGTGTGCATCTTTTAACATAAAATTATACTGTAAAAGAATTGAAGAAATTAGAAGGTTCTCTAGCTATTTTCAATCAACCGGAAGACTTAGCTTTAATCTGAATGATGACTTCTGTTAGTTTTCACGTTTTGAGCATCTATCAAAAAAAAAATCTATGTGATTGCACATAAATGTATACTGATAACCATGAAGGATTTTTCTGTCTAATCATTTTTATTTTAAAGCTTTAAAAAATTATTTACAAAGTAAGAATAAATGTGCTAATTTTATCTTAAAAAATAAGACTTATATTGTAAGCATCTGAAAATTGATCGTTTTTGAGTGGAAATGAGCCGAGATATAGATAGCTGTCATTGGTTTTGCTTTGAAATTTATTTTCCTAAATTTATCCTGGAGAAAATATTGTAATAGAGCAGTCTCTCCTGTGGAGCCTGAGAGGAGGGCTCCATTCCTGCAACCTATTTATTATTCCTTGCCCCTTCCACCTGCTGGCTTCAGCTTTCTGCTGAGGTGGCCTGCCCCAGGCAAGACATGTCATTCACCCTGCTCTTTGCAAATTCATCTGCTTTTCGTGCCCGTCGCTGATTCGTCTCCAGCAGACTTTCCCTCATAGCAGCAGGGCTTCCCTTGCCCGTCCTGGTGTTTGGAGATGCCCCCTCAGCTTTCTTCTGGAGATGGGACCACGGGGTGCATTTGCCCTGGGTGTCCAGGGAGCCATTGTGAAAATGGCCACAGGTTCACTAAATCTGTTGGATTTCTGTGAAGTTATAAGGCTAAGGAGAATTCATAAATTACGTTGGACAAATGTATGTGTGCCGGCATTAATGTTTTCTCCCAGATACCAGAGAATTTTGAAATTTCATTTCTTTCACTTTCTCTACTTTTTTTCTAAAATGCTGCTTTGATGAATGTGCTTGGGGTGAGAATTGTGTATTTTGACATTTTCAAAATACAAATGTTTTACTTGGAGTTGCAAAACAACTGCCAAAATGCTTCATAGTGAGCTGTGTTTTCTCCCCAAAGCGTATTTCCCCCATCACTCTGAGGTGACTCACTTCGCTGGGTAAACTGGTTTTCCAGTAGTGTATCCAGCCCTGCAGCTCCTCTGCATGAAATGTATCCGATGTCGTCTGTAATGGAGAGGGACGATGGAGCTGTCTAATGGCAACACCTTTTCTCCAGAGAGTCCCAGACACAGAAGGGGACAGGACTGAGAGGTGTCGGGCACTTTGCAGTGTTTTAGAATCCTAGAATAATTTGGGTTGAGTTGGAAGGGACCTTAAAGGTCATCTACTTCCAGCCCCCTGCCATGGGCAGGGACACCTCCTGCTAAACCAGGTTGCTCAAAGCCCTGTCCAGCCTGGCCTTGAATGCTTCCAGGAAGCGAGTATCCCTGCTAATTCCTAATTTATTTTTAAAATCAAATGCTTTAATTCTTTTTATAGGCACTTCAGATCAATAGTGAGGATACAAAATATTATACTTTGAATTATCTGATAGATATTACAGAGAGTTCATTTTTTGCCAGGAGAGTCGATCTGATGGAGAAGTTGCTGTAATTGTTCTGCTATATCTCCTAAAGGAGAACCTGGATTGGGCTCAACTGTCCCATAGGAAATCTGCCTGAAGTGTTTTAGTTTGTATCTTGCCAAATCTTTTGATCTTTCTTCTCAGGCTGTGGCTTTTTTTTTTTTTATGATTGCTTCAATAAGAGAATACAAAATTTATCTACATAACTGTCCTATAAAAATATTATATGGTAGCAAAGGTTGTTGAAACAACAGGTTGTTGTAGCCCCTTGTTCAAGCAGTCCAGATAATTTAATGAACTAAATCCTTGATAGACTGTTTTACAGAGATTACAGCATCCTACCAATAATGAACAGCCTCCCCAACATGTATTTAAGCTCTAATAAAGCAAACTAAAAAGTATTAATTACTACATTATAAGACCGTGTTTTCACAGTTTTAATCTGTATGATTTTGTTTTTAGATAAAGACTCCCTGCTTCTTTTGGGCTGTTCTGTTCGGCTTGAGATAATCACCAAATAATAGCTAATACATTACAATGATCAATTCAATTGCAGATTAGTGTACCATTCAACAGTAAAAATAAATAAATAACCCAAAACTGCATACTCAAAAGCAGTGTTTAATTCTAGTTCAAATTACACTGAATGTTTTACAAATTTGTATGACTTGTTTGAAGCCTCATGGTCAAACCAAGATAATGAGATCTAAACACCACGATATAGGCTTAGGCACAAATAATGCAGTGTCTCTAAATGTTTTAGACTGCCTTAGCTTAACATATATAGCTCTTAAATTTTGCAACTTCAATCCCTGATAAATGGGATTTTAAAAGTATGAAAAGAGCTTATCATAAAAGAAAGAATACTTAGTTTATTGTACTGGGTAAAGTCTTTTGGAGGTGATTACTCTCAATAAAAGACTGCGTTCAGCACTCTTGTGGCACAGGCATCTGTCACTCAAACAGATGTCACTCCATAAACCTGAAAATGTAACTTTTTTTTTCCCATTCTGTGTGGATGAGTGAAGTATTCAGGTTGATATACTCAGTGACATTTATTTAAGTGACAGATGTTCATGTCTAATAGCCCTCAATGGGGAGCTGACCTTGTTGTCTTAATTGGAGTTCTGTGTCAAGTGCTGTAATTGTATGTATGCAGAGAATGTATGCCTTTACAAAGGATTAAATTCAGAAGGATGTTTGTACACTTCAACTTGCTGTGTGCGTAATGGAGAGGCGTGGAAAAAGAGAGCAGAATTTCAGGTTTTTATTCTAACCTGACCTAAATAGAACAAGATTAGCTTAACTAATTCTGTAGATGTAAAAAAAAAAACAACCAAAAAAACCCCTCCAAATGCAAAACTGTGGAGGATGAATCCTTCCTCTGGAATCTCCAAACATTTCAGTTTGGTCAGTCTAACTGGCAGTGCCTGGTACTGTCCTCACCAAGAAGATGTTTAAGCATTGCTTAGCCTAGGGAAAGTGATGGGGAGTTTTTCCAGCAAGCTGGATCCTGCTTGGATCAGCTTTAGGATGATTCATTTACTTGGGGAAAAATTATGGTTTGGATGGTTCAGCCTTCACTACTTTGGTAGCCATATTGTTTTGTGTGCATGCATTCTGAATTTAGTATTTGTTATTTGTCTTGAAGTTTCTGAGTCTCCAAAATGTTCTCTTTGGGGTGTATGATCTCTACCTAACTCTTCCTTTCAGATCATGACTTAGCTTCATTGAACATCCCCAAATGATTTATTGTCTTCCCCCCCGCCCCTTTATTTTCTAGCAGTTTTTAAACTCATGTCACTTGTAGTACCCAAAAAAGTCTGTGAGGGTCCCACAACGTGATTGCATATGGTTTCAAAGAAGCTGCCTCAGGCTTCTGATTTTATTGCATACTTACTAATTTTTCAGTGTAAGAAACCAAGCAGTCATTTCCTATTCACCTTCTCTGTGTCATGTCAGAATATGCAAAATCATAAAGAAAATCCCTGCAGATACTTGGGATTACTGAGACATATTTTTAATTAAAAATTCAGAGACACTGTCTTGAACACCTTGATCTTTATATGTGAACTTCTTGCAGATTTTATTCCCAAGAGTCTTTGTGAAGTGGTGCAGAAGGCCAAACCTTTCAGTGTAAGTTATATGTGGCAATGACATTCTGTTTCTGTAGGAATATGCTTTTGTTTAACTACATAAATATGTACAAAATGCAATAATCATGACGGCCATAAGAAGATTACACTTCCAAGGGGTAAAACATGAAAATCAATATTTAAGCATCTGTCTTTAGGTCCTTAAGTAACCAGTGACCTTTTTTTCTTACTTGTTTATTTGTGGATGTTTGACTGTGTTTTTTGCTTTTATACTGTTCCTCTTGAATCTTTCTCTACTTCAGTTTCCTGTCAGCAAGCTGAGATTAACAGAACACCTCTGAGAAATGATATGAGGGTTAATGTAGAATCATAGAGTAGTTTCACTTGGAAGAGACCTTCAAGATCATCGAGTCCAACCTTTGTCCTAGTCCTGTCAACACCACTAAACTGTGTCCCGCTGCACATCTACCCGTCTCTTAAACACCTCCAGGGACAGTGACTCAACCACCTCCCTGGGCAGCCTGTTCCAATGGCTGACAACCCTTTCAGTAACGAAATTCTTGCTAATATCCATCCTGAACCTCCCCTGGTGCAACTTAAGGCCATTTCCCCTTGTCCTGTCACTCACCACTAGCGAGAACAGACCAACCCCTGCCTTGCTACAACCTCCTTCAGGTAGTTGTAGAGAGCGACAGGGTCTCCCCTCAGTCTCCTCTTCTCTAGGCTAAACAGCCCCAGATCCCTCAGCCGTTCCTTGTACGGCAAGGCTCCAAATCCTTTCCCAGCTCGGCAGCCACCTCTGTACCCTCTCCAGCACCTCAATGTCCCTCTTGCAGTGAGGGGCCCAAAACTGGACGCAGGACTCAAGGTGAGGCCTCAGCAAAGCCGTGTACAGGGGCATGATCACCTCCCTACTTCTCCTGGTCAATAAAAAATTTCTGATACAGGCCAGGATGCCGTTGGCCTTCTTGGCCACCTGGGCACACTTCTGGCTCCTGTTCAGCCAGCTGCCCATCAACACTCTCAGGTCCCTCTGCCGGGCAGCTCCCCAGCCACTCCTCCCCAAGCCTGTAGCGCCGCTGGGGGTTGTTGTGGCTGAAGTGCAGGACCTGGCACTTGGCCTTGTTGAACCTCATGTAATCAGCATTAAGCACTATGGAAAAGTAAAATTGTATCCATTTTGTGATAAAAGTTTTAGAGGCCCCACCATGGTTTGTCACATTGTATTAATCACACGGAAACTGCAGGCAGAGTCCAGTTTACCTCACCTGTGTATTTCATCAGTGATTCTTCTACTATTTAGCTTAAAAAAATAGTTTAGTATATGAGGTTCTCATAACTTTTTATTTCAGTACATGCTTGTTTATAGTTTACATCAAGGAGCTTCCTAAGCAAACACAAAGAAAAAGAAACAGTACTTAAAAAAACCCCAAAACAACACTTCTGAAACTCTTTCATACTCTTGCATATGCATTTTATTTCTCATGGTTTAATTTCATTATTTTGTCTGAGATCAGGTTCATTATTCTGAAGTTAATGATCTGCAAGTTTTTTTTTTTACTCTCAGGGACCACGTTCCAGTCCTAGCTATGAATGTCTCCTCGTGTCTCAAGTGACTTGTCTTGAGACATAGCGACTTCTTATTTTCCATCTATTGCTCCTTTTCCTTTTTATGATAGAGGTATGACTTTCTGCATTTCCAGACCAATTTTAATCCTATTTTTTCTATTTGCACATTCACTGTTCCCTGTTTTATTATGATATAATGCCACCTCTAACATCCCTTGTTGTTAAAGCCTTTTCCTTCACAACTAAGGGCAGACCGACATTCTGAAGCATTGGAAAGCCTTCATGTAAGTAGCACATTTTGATTTGATGTTTTTCTGTATTTAGTTATATTTGTTGTGTTTCTGGATTTCACATACTGAAGTGTGGAAATCCTTCTAGATACTGATTATGTTGGGTGTTTGTAAGCTGTTTTTTGAGGCAAATGACTTTGCAGAGCCCAAAGAATTTTCAAAGCTTGTCAACTTCCATGAGTGTTAAATACCAAGGTATAAATGCTCATAGCAGTGATAGTAAGGCAGCTCATAGAAAGGAGATAAGCATACAGTGTATCTTTTAGAGGTTTGATTCTGGTATGTAGTTTTTTTAAAGTATATGCTTGAAATATTTGAATATTTTGGGTTCTTGTACTTCATATATGGGATTCTGGTTTAGCAGTGGGCTTTGGTATAAGAGTATGGAGTAGAAAAATAGGGTTGAAAATGAGATGTAGAGAATCTGTTAAAAAGGTAACATTTTCCCAAATATTTTTTTATCTATCCAAGGACAAAATAAAAGGATTTTTTTTTATTTTTTTCCCCATAATTTAACTCATTTGCTGAGTTCCCTCTTTGCTGCTTCACGAAGATGCATGAATCTGGCTTGCATTAACAGATGCAAAAGCAAAGTCACTGTATTGTGTGTCAGCCCCTGCTCAGAGCTATGCTGTGGGAATGGGAAGGACCTCAATATTTATATTTTTGTTATTTTCAAATATCACTTAAATTCTTTTGGGAAGACACCTTTTATTCACTCATGTAATTTTGCATTTCTTCATGTTTTTTCTAATTTGACCCCCCTCCAGCATGACCAGCTGTGAAAAATTATTTCTTCAGCAGCCCTTCATGGCATTTGGCAGATCTTTCATACGGTGTGTTTGGATCCATCCCTGAGGGGATCGCTGCTACATCTGTCATGGGATTGTATTGCTCAGGGCATACACGAGTACTTCTCTCTTGGGGCATTTTTTTTTTTTCCTTTTTGAATATCAATACAGGTCTTTGTTACAGTTTTGTGGAGAGGCATTTGGGTCTCTACCAGCATCAGAGGCAACGCCAAAGTGACTGTTTTACCACTCAGCCCAACAAAACAGATTGCGAGCATCTGAAGTTCCTGGTTCAGGCTGCGCCAAGTACAATGGCTCTGGTAGTTACTGTGCTGAAGCAATGCAGTTTGTGTTGAATGATTAGTGCTATTTTAATATAATAAATAGAGTACTATAGCTTATAATATAAAATATAAAAGTTCAGGCTACAAGAACTATACCCCTAATCCCACTCTGTAGGATGCTGCATTAAGGACAGAGAATGATTCAGAGTCCATAAAGGGGACATACCCTGTACCTCCACTTCTAATACATATGTCCTGTCCTTCTGCTCGTCATGTTCGTCGTTCAGTCGGGAGCTCCCCAAGCTTGTCCCCAGATTAATTCTTGCCTTTTTTGCTGTAAGTGAGTATCATCCCTTCTTCTGGTATACTTATGAAACAGTTCAAGTTTTACAGCCTTTTCAAGGTAACCTACTAGTGTCTAGCTAGAGCTGGGATATTGTGGATTAGATGTAATGTTTAAAAACCATCTTCTAGTGTTTTGCCAAGTGGTCTCGGAGCCTGATGTGTCTCTGCCATGCGGATGGGTGCCAGCACATCTCTTAACAGGGCGATGAAGACTGCATGTGGAAAAGGGCTCGGAACATTAACGAGACAGCCCTGAGTGAGTGCGTACAGTGAAACCTCTTTACCATCATCCCCTGCGCACAGGCTCAAATTATCCTGCTTTGCTGCTAAATCCCATTCTGTTAAAAACCTCAGCGCAGGAATGGTGAAAGTAGATTAGGATAATTATTAATCATGAGTCCTCTGTCCACCTCTCTTCCTCATCTGAAAGAAATTATCCCTTGCTTACGTTAAAGTGTATTAACTGCTCTGCAACATAAGACGCCCTTAATCTTCAGGCTTCTAAAAGTGTCATCTCATGTCTTCAGATTTTCATCATCTCTAGGCTGCTTTGCCTGCTTACATTGCTTTAAAACAATAATTTAAACACTTGCCAATCTTTCATGGTAAAGCTCCAGAAAAAGATCATTATGGGCCTTTTGTAGGTGACTTGTGAAGTAAATATTTACTGAGGGTTGATCCATTTTAACATGTTGCAAACGCTACTTTGAAATTCAATGTTTGGGTATGGGCATGTTCTTTCCAGAGATAATTTTGCTACTGTACCAACTTTTACTCTCTGAAATACTTCTGACCTGCTCAGCTCTTTTTTGTTTTGCTGCCTGTGTATTTGGACAAAAACAGAAATGTATCTATTATATAATATTTACATAGGTAGTCGTCTGAAAGTGGTTACCTACGGCAGGCTTGTATGTCAGATAGCACCATATAAAAAAAAATAGTATTACGCTCCCTTAATCATTTGGCTGTATTTTTAATCTGCTAGATTAGGAGAACAGATTGTGATCACAGACTGTACATAGCCATCAGGCCAAACCATTTAATGCAGCCAGAATGCACAGAGGATGCTGTGTTCTAAAATCATATATTACTAGTGCCTCCCTCTGAGTGCTGCACTGTGCATTGCCAGTATGTCTTCTTGGGGGAGAATCAGAAATTTAGCTTGTTCGTTTTGTTAATTTGTCATTTGAAGCTGGAATTCAATACCAATTTATTTTAGCGATGTGGTATAAAATAATCCCCATGTACTTGCTACTTGTTTTGTCAAACACGATAATGTTCTTACAATTCAACAATAAATGCATTGCATTGAAATGCGCCTTTTTTCAGCAGTATGTACATAAATTACATTTAAAGTTAATATTTCTGCAAACAGACGTAATTCTGGAAAACTCATGGTCAATTATAAGTTTCAAGCCTATTGCTTTTTAATACATTGTACCAGATTTCTATGGGTGGACTCATTTAAAGCTCTCTAGTGACATTTATGCCAGGGAAGAGTTCAGTCCGTTGGGACAGTACTCGTTGTGCTACAGAAGTGTTTCCAGGCAGGGTTTTAAACACTGCAGCCTGCTTTGCTACTGCCTGCCAGGGCAAGTTAGGGCAAGGCAGCCTTTTAGTCTGCATCTCTTGCATCTCTGGGTCTGAATATATTGGAACTTTTCTTCCTTGACATTTTAACGATTCAGTAGTTAAATAACAAAATAGATCATTTGTGATGGGGAGGGATTAAAGGAGTTAATGGCTCTGTTTGCTTTCAGAGGCATGTGTGCCTTCCATCAAAATAAATTAGTCTCTCAGGCTTCTGAGGAGAGTATTAGACTTAACATCTTCTTAATATATTCTAAAGCTGTGTGTCTGAGAGAACTGAATTAAAGGATTTTAAATTTCTAATTACTTCAGATGTAATTAATTTCCTTCTTTTTTTTTAAGTAAAGTTGTGTAGGAAATGTAGTTTAAAAAGACAGCAGAGAGAATGTGAAGGGGAAAAACTGTTATCCTGCGAGAACTGCTGCAAAGCACTGGATTAATGATTTTATTTGGTGCATGGCAATTAGTTGTAGCAGGACTGTACAGATACCAAGTCAGCCCTTCGTTTTTCTTTGAGACATATCTGGCCTTTTGCTATGGCAAGCCTTGTAGCATCCTTAGGACTAGCACCACACGTTCGAATCCATAGCATCCTTGCAGCAGATATCTGGAGAGCTTCATCCCAGGTGCGAGCTGCCTGCTGCCTGCACGCATGGATCTGCTCAGCCCAGCTGTGTCTGCAGGAAGGTGAAATTCCGCAGCAGAAATAACTCGTGAGTGCAACAAAACCCAGAAAGAATTATTCTGAGTCACCCTCTCCTTAAGTTTATAGCTTGTGACATCTGACTGGGGTTTTGTGGCAGCCCTTGAGATTTATCAGTGTTACTGGATGTCCCCTTTACATCTTGCAATAAATTTAGAGAATTCACAGCTTCTGCCTGCATTGCTGGCACCAAATATCAGTGAGACTGAATTTCCCAGCAACATGTTGAACTGTGCACAGTTTGATGAGGAATCTGCCTAACGTTCACCTCAGCTTTGTCCAATTAAGAGCACACTAAAACTAATGAATATAAATTTTATAAGAGATGCTCTGTTGCCCTTAGATATTGTCAAAGCAACTGTCAATATTATCTGTGGATTGCATAGCAGCTCAGTGCTGAGTAAGGGCTAGAAACTGGTAGATGCTGCACTCTGCTGCTGCAGTAGTTATTGAAGATCTATCTGCTAGGATGTCTTCCATATCTTGATGCTTTCTCTTCAGAAAAATTAAGGTGAAAGAAACTTGATTATAGGAACCAGGCAAATTTTACAGCAATAACTTGACATAAAAACAAAATCTACTTATAAGTTTTTTAACCTTGGTACATTAAAAGAACGTGTTCAAATTAAGCCATGGACTGTAAAAGCTAATTTTTTACTTTCCTATTTTTGTGCTAAGAGACTTAACTGTACTCAATTAGCCTGAAAGTGAAGGTTCACAGAATCTGATTGCAGCACAGCCTTTCCTATCATCCAGAAGTACAAAAGCCCCTTTCTTCTCTGTCTCTGGATGCATGAGAAAATCCACAATGCCTTGTCTGATCACAGCAGAGATTCTCTTACAAACCTGCGTCCTTCAGCGTCCTCTTACACAGTTAACCCTGTCTGTTAGGTGAGGCCATCGCTTTCAAGTATGAGATGAATAAACTTGCATATTGACAGCACTTTCCAGACTAGACGTACCTGAAGTAACCTTAGCCCTCACTGCATGTCAGGCTCAGGTGTCTTGTTTAAGCCCGTGAGCTTTTTGCTGGAGGATGCTTGTGCGCACACAGCAGTGGGGCAGGGTGGCAAGCAATCGTTCTTCAGCAACTTCTTTAGCAGTATGTTGCTTTGTTGTGGGAATTGAGAGCTAAGATATTAATTGAATTCCCCCCCACTATTTTTCTTTTTTCTTTGGTGTTCTTGTTCAAATAAAGATCTTTTCCTTGCATCTTACTATGTATATGTATGCACTGTAAAAGGGATCTTCAGAGAATTAGCTGCAGATACCGATGAGCATGTAAGAAACATGTATGAAATGAGTTGATTTGGTTTGAGTTTTTTTTGTGTGGCTTCCAGTTTCTCTAAATATCATGGGATGGCAAAAAACGCATCCTAAAATTGGGGTGAATTCCTTGTAAAGTTTTGGTTGCTGTCCTAAACTGTGAAGTGACTAGAGTTTCCTAGTGAAAGAAATCTAATCATTGATATGGACAAAATAACTTAGTTCTCCTTTGCTTTCTTTGCAAAAATAATTCTACAGAGCTCTCAAAACCATTTCTGCTGAATTTTTCCGTTTCCTCTGTTCTAAGCAGGGTAATCCTAAGATGAGGCTTTGCAAAGTTGTGAGTGATGGAAAAATAATGGAAGGTGTTGGGGGTACTAAAGGATAGTTTGCAGATGCTGTTCCTGTTGGCTATTTTGCTGGTTTTCAGTTTACTAACTGGTTTCTTTACCTGGCGTTCAGCTAGATTCACATATACAGAGACTAAACATCAGGTTTGAGAGGGTATTTCTTGCTCAGGACTTATTCTTTGGGTAATAATTTTTCCGAAAGAAAGTGTTCTGCTATATGGAAATGAAGATTGCTGACTAGAGTTCTGTACTGTGTTTTGTTTGTTTGTTTGTTTTTCCTCCCCCAGTGTGTTCAATTCTCATTTCTTGCTAAGGACTTTTCTCCTTTCAAATTACCTTGTTCTTATTCATGTTTATGCTACTGCCACTTCCACTGGAAACAAGTTATTTGGAAACTGCAAGTCACTGGAATAAAGCAAGGTTAATCTCCAGTGTTTTTCTATAGCTCAACGTAAGTGACAGTGTTTATAAACCTGCTCCAGAAAAACAGAGCTAAAGCTTTAAAGCAGTGAGGATAAAAGTGTAGAATACAAAACTAATAAATTTTGCAAAAGGCTTTTTTTTTTTTCCTGCTTGCAATGTTACTTCTGCAGTCTCAGCTCACTACAGCAAACTGACAAAAAGGAAATGTCCATTTAACCACCTTCCTGCCACTGCAAATCTGTATTTGAAAGCATTTCCTTATGCAGTATGAAGTGGTAAAATAAGTGTCAGAGCTGTTTAAATCAGTATGTCCTCAGCTGGGATGAATAACCATTCCTCCTGAGAGCAGTTGTGCTGCCGGGCTGTGAACCTGGCCAGGAGATCCTGATACTTCTGCTCATGTAATATAGTAATTTATTTTGGGGTAAGGAATCACTTTGTGTATGTTACATTTTTATATAGGCTGGCACTGCCTTGCTGTGCTCTGCAAAGCAACAGCCTTACAGTGTGGTTGTGAGGTATAGAAGTAATTTGTCTCTTGCAGAGGAGAATGGAGGCATAAAGATTAAATCTCGGGATAAAGGTGGTCAGCATCATGAACAGCGTTGTGGACACGAATTTTCTGGTGCCTTCTCATCTATTTGCCTGTCACCTGAGGTGGTCCTGGAGCCTCCGTTTTCATGAATAGGCAAAGTGAAGTTCCTCAGAGCAGGATCCCGATGAGGCAGCGCAGTGCCTGAGTGATTCCTTGGGAAGCATTGAGACCAGGGGGATTTAGCTTCAGGTCTCCTCCAGGAAGAAAAGTAAAGAAGATGATCTAAAGACTCTCACGTTCGTGTGAGCAGAGGCAGCAGCATTTTGTGACACCTCAGACATGACCATGTGTCAAAATACCCACTGGCACGAGTCTTGGTGTTGAGATGGGTAGAGGCGAGTAGAGAAAAGTAATTGTGCTATTTTTGTCCTTTGTGTTTCAGAAATAGAAATGAAATGAAATGAAATGAAATGAAATGAAATGAAGTTGCTGCAGTCCCAGTTTAGGGCTGTAACGTGATTTGCCACAATATTTGGCTGGTTGGAGGGTGAGGTGTTATGATCACATAAGTGAAGTTGAGGTTAACCCTGTAACATGGCTGAGAAAGAGACACTGCAGAAAGGCTAGAGAGACCACCACGGCAGGGTGGTTCTGGAGCCACCACAGCAGGGTTCTCCTGTCAATCTAGGAAGCAGATGAATTCTGTAAGGAATTCAAGAAATGTAGCAAAAACTCATAGGCAATGCAGAATAGCTGTAAGCACTCAAGTCCATTATTTTTCAGGGAACTATTCCAAGTGATGAGCTGCAGCCAAGGAGAAACTGCTAACCATGCACTTTACCTTGCAAACCCAATTGCTAAGTGTCTCAAATGACCAGAAGAAAAAGAGACTCAATGGAGGGACAGCTCCTCCAAGAGTCAGTGTACGACACATCCCGAAATAAAGGTGCTGATGTTCCACACTGATGCCAAATGTAAAATCATCACACTCACGAATGAGCCTGTATTAGTGAGGTGTAATGGGCTGGTTTGAAACATGAGGACCCAAAGGAGGGCTATTTTTATTTTTAGAAAACTGGGTAAATCCTAGCTTCTGGTACACTTCAGGTAAAGTCTCAAATGTCAGCATCTACCTGTCAGGGGATTTTGCATAGTCAGCCACTTAAAACTTAAACTCAGTTTCTGAACAGTACGAAGTTCATATTATATTGTAGAAGGAGTTGAGAGTATTGCTAACACCACAGAAAATTGTTCTGTATTCTGAATAGTTTTGGTAGTTCTAGTTTATTTTGGGAGCACTAGCTATGGTTGAATACATACGACTACTTAATTGCACTGGCAGTCTTCTGATTAATTATTAGTGTGAAGTGGAAAGTTTGCCACTAGCATAATTTTGTGTAATATTGTATTATATTGGTAATATTATTAACGTTCTGAGAGTTGCTCAAAGACTTATATACAGAGTTTTTATTGTCTTTAGAAAAAGGGCAATTAATTTCTTTGTGCTCAATGAAGTAAGGACATCTGCAAATTATAGTTCTGGTACATAATTACATGTTTTAAGTAGCGCACTGAATGCTAGTAGAAATATAAGCTATGTGTAGTGATAAATACATCATACAAGTCCTGCAAAGTAAGAGGACTTTTGTTATTGTTATTTTAATTGTGTTTAATTGAAATAGTTCTTCTGGCTAAGTTTTTCAGGTCTCTCTATAGCTTGAAATGTAATTTGGGGGCAGAAAAAACCTCAACACTGGGGTGTTTGAGGACATGATTCAGACCTGGTTCACTCAAGTGCAGCAAAGATTATCAAAATTATTGATAGTATTTCAAAATTATCTGCACACAATTTATTTCCTTTCCCATTTTAAAGGCTAAATGCTTCATGATGTGGTAGGCAACTTCCACTAATAAGTTTGGAGTGAGTCTTTCCTTTTTCAGAGTTTCCTGTCTGTAAGGATTAATTACTCTGCACAGGACTTGTGAGCTTGGCTGTGCTTTGCGACTGTATCTCACGGACCACATCTCGCTGTCTCTAGTGAGATCAGTTGCCATAAAGACTAAAACAAATAGTGAAACAGGGTGGATGTCTGGCAAAGATTAAAAATGTCTTTTAAAATAAGTTAGTATATACATATACATGGGTTAATAATTAAAATATTATGTGAAATCTGTAAAGAAAGCATTAGTTGAGGCAAAAATTCTAATGTGTTTTGTTTATTGTTATTCGGTAGAATGTGCTATGAGGGTCTGTGGGAATAAAGAAGTATTTTTCTCTTTTCCATGTTAGATTCTTGTGCAACAGCATTCAGCATTAGGCTTTCTGCATGAAAATGACAGACATGATTTTCATTTTAGATGACTGCATTGCTATTGCCCAGAAACAGTTATTAATAAAATATTTCTTGCTCATCTGCATCCTTCAAAAACAAAATTACAAGTAGTATTGCAACATCTGTGGTATTTTTAAGGCATTATAATCTTTTGTAAGCTTGACTGTTTTCCATTGCACTTTCTATTGTGGAACAGTTTTCAACAAATTTAAAATACACTGTCATATTGATAGATTTATATCACTCCATAACATTAAAGTGTCTATGAAAAGAACACTATACTTAATTGCAAAATAGTTCAAAGCTGGAAGTACGGTTACAGTTCTTAGGATTTTATTGAATTGGACACATTTTAAAGTGCTTCTATAATATTGTCTGCATATACATAGCACATCTAGGGATGCTACATGTTTTTTGCCAGCAAAACTGTGAGAATATGGGAGGGGGAGGTGCGTGCGTTTGTCTGTAAGGACTCAGCAGTGTTAAGAAGCAAGCCTACTTTTGAACTCAAAACACAAGGGTTTTGAAACTTGCCTTTCCTTGAATTATTTATAATGTGGAACTACTAGAGAGTATGCTTTAAAGTAAGTGATACGTCAGAACAAAAATGAATGTGATATTGCCTTATCTGCACATCTGCATTTCTAAAGATGAGGCAGAATTTGACGACAGACTGAAGATTGTTTCATTCTTTGAGAATTCATTCTCTTAATTCTGCGTTTCTGGAGCTGGTATCCATGGCTGGCAATTCGCAAGGATGATTTAGAAGTTAGGCTTGAAACTGTCTATGCGAGTTCTTATTCTAACATACTTAATGTTACTTTGTGAGTTCATTTACAGAGGTAAACTGTTGTAAGCTCTGTACTTAAATTTTCCCCCCCTTATGCATGTATAATCTCCATTTTTAGTGCAGTGGAGATTCCCTGTGGGTTTGTTTCCATTTCTGTAACAAGTGTGAGATCCACATGCTTCTGGATACACATGAATGTTTTTATAACTTAGAATAAAACACAAATGGGGTTTAAATGAGCTGTAACGGTTAATGCTGGTGATGTCAACTTTTAATGATCTTCTAATTATTGGAGGATCAGTTGAAAAACTTTGATAAATGTCAAATTTACTAGTAACAGTATTTGAAGTTCTGAGCATCTTCAAAGTCATGTCTACTAAATCTTATCAGAGAGGAGAAATATTTCCTAACTTGAATTCCTATTTGAATTTGAGATACCTTTGGAGTTAAGAGCCCTCCGTGTGAGCCAAATCCAAGGATTGTGGTTTAGTACGCATTATTTCCCTGAGACCATCTTCTCTTAAAAAATGACTTAATTGTCTTCTACTTGGAAGTTTTATAAGCTTCTGTGCCATTCTAGCACGTGTCTGAGACAATCCTTTGATATGAGCCCAGCTCAGAAATATTTTAGTTTGATCAATAAGTCTGTGTTGCTGTGAAGTTGTATTTGTTCTCTAGTTGAGTTTTCATTAGGTACAGGAAATATAAGTTGCTTTTCTCTTTCCATTATTATTCTCTCAGCCATGGGTTTATTGCTTCACCTCCCCTTTCTCCAATTCCAAGCTTCCCTAGGAGCTGGTCTTAGGATTTAGCAACCTGAGGAAAATAAATAAATAAATGTTTTGACTGAGCTTGTCAACTTCGTTACTTGATATAAAATTTACTTTAAAGATCATTTGTGGCTTCTCTGTTAATTGTTACAATTGTTCCTTTTAACATACATAAAATGTTTTTAAATGAGAGTTATATTAAGCTTTTGGCAGAGTTGTATTATGATCTAAACAATGCAATTCTTAGATGCATTTCAAGAATAGGTCATAGTACTTTGGCTTGTGTAAGCCTTCAGAATTGTTTTGGTACACTTGGAATTTGCTCCAGGTGAGTTGTGTACCTTAGGGCGTTTTTATATATTGTGAGATCAATTTTCTTGAGGAAGTTCAAGTTGCAAGTCCAATAATCTCCTCGAGTTTTAATCCTTCTGTCAAATCTAGGAAGACAAGGATTTGTCTTCTAACCAAAGAATTCAGTACTCTTATTTTTTTTCTCTCTCCTTTTCTGTATATATATTTTCATCTTCTATGTTTTCGTAGTCTGTCACCTGAAGTTCTGAGGTGAAGCTGCCTGTTGCACTCACTTAATATCCACACATTGCAGACTATAAATCAGAACTGAATTTTCCCGTTACAGAAACTGATGGACTAGATTTTAATTTCAATTACTTAACTGTTAGTTAAAAATAGATGAATTAATTTTGGAGTTGAGAGCTATGGCACTTTTTTTTTTAAAAAAAGTGGTTCTTTTGGGATCTGAAAGTGAATCACAGGATGAACGCGGCTGGAAGGGACCTTATGCCTTCCCCCCTTGACCTGCCAGCAATGCTCTGCCTAATGTGGCTCAGGATGCATTAGGAAAAATTTCTTCACTAAAAGTGTTGTTGAGCACTGGAACAGGCTGCCCGGGGAAGTGGTGGAGTAACCATTCCTGGAAGTATTTAAAAGATGTGTAGATGTGACACGTAGGGACATGGTTTAGTGATGAACCTGGCATTACTATTAACGGTTGGACTCTGTGAGCTTAAAAGTCTTTTCCAACCTAAGCACTTATATGATTTATCAAATCGTATCGTACCGAATGGCCGGTGAGTAACACAACTTGCATAGGTCTTGGGGTTCTCCTCTGGAGCCAGCTGACATAAATAGATGAGGATTGCTTGCGCAGCTCATGTGGAAAAATACTTTGGGAACTTTTGGTGAAGCTAAGAGAACATAGAAAGGTGCAAAGAGGATTGGCTTAGTGGAGATGGTTCTTGTTAGGGCTAGAAGATGTGATGAGCTAGTAAATAATCTAAGCGCATACTGTATGATACGTAGCATGGCTTGATAACATTTTGAGGTTTTTTTTAAATTAAATTATTCAAATGGTATTGTTTGCACAGGTTAGCAAATGCGATAAACCTGCCCAGTTGTTGGAAACAATTTTTTTTTTATTGAACCGTAAAATATTGCACAGGTGTAATAGATTCATCTGAGAATTTAGCTTGCTGTAGTTTGGTGTGTTTTGTTAGTTAAGGTTTACATTTATTTATTAAGTACTGTGTTCTATAAGAAATCTCACTTTAGTGAATAAATGCTTCATTGATTTCTAAGTCATGCATGTTTTCTTGCCTTCTCAAAACAAAGCATTTTGATTGGATTTCCATGGATTCTTTTAGGTTTTTTTTCTAGTTACTTAATTTTTTATAATACATCTCATAGAACAAAGCACTTGCAACTTAGAAAGTAACCTTGTCTTCTCTGTAAATGCTTCTTTATATAAATCCAAATTAATTTTTTAGTCATAAAAAAAATTTAACTAGCACCCTGTGTGAAAACTGATGAAAACTTAATGAAAAGCTACAAGGAAAATGTGAAAATGCTTGTCTAGACTATTTTAAAGGTAATTTTGATATGCTGCTGTGTTTTAAGAGCATCTTTGTCAGTTGCAGCATCTCCAGTTGCTTTCAGAAAGGGCTTCTGACCCAGGTTTACTGCCTTTCTGTGCCAGCAAGTCTGCACGAGGGCTGCTAGATGGAGTGGCCAAGACCCTTTGCTTTGCCGGTGTGATGAGACCACACCAGTACCTCAGAGCTCCCTGATCAGCTGGTTCAGTCAGTTCCACAGTGGCCCTGAACATCTCCACAGCTTTATGCTGCAGGCACCTGCTGCCCCAGCAGCAATAAAATCCTCTACTTATCCAACAGCAATTCCTCCTTAGGTCCAAGAGTAGGACTTCTGGAGAATCACCCTGGAGCATGCAGGACTGCTAAGCTCACGTGATGCCACCAGGTCACGACTTCATGGATCCTTTTCTTGGGATCAGGAAAAGTCCAAGTAGAAAATTTAGGAAACTTTTTCTTCTTTCTTATTCGCCAATAGCTAGGGCTTATATATTCCTTTATGCATTTGGTTTAGCTCTGAAGTCAGGTGGCTGCTTTGTTCCTATTGACCTGTAGTTTGTCTAAAATAATTCCTAATGCCATCCAAATGCACAATTTTATTTAAGACTAATTAAAACACTAATTAAAAGCCGATAGCTGTGCTGAGAAAACGTGTATTTGTCACTTGTGGACTCAACAGAATCATAAGTCCCTGATTTTACCACTAAGTATTAATACTGCTCTACAGACAATTTAGACATCTGTGCATTGTGAAGCCATTCAAAACTGCTCTACTAGACTGACTTATTAAAAACATGTAATCTAATTAAACAGCTCATTGCTCTAAGCAAACCAGCTGGCCTAGCACAGAGCTAGAAAAAAACAGTGAATTTATAGGGCAGAGTCAGTTGTTTTATTACAAGAGATTTTTGGTAGGAAGGAAAGTATAGCTTTTATTTTCTATTAATTAGAATATTAATAGTTTTATTGCTACTGCTTACCCACTACTTTGTTGAGCTGATGTGGAAGATCTCTTGACTCTGCAGAAATGAGAAGGCTTACAAGGGTCTTGGAAAATAGATGTTGTTTTGGGCTTTTAAGTCTGTGCCTTCCCCAGCTGTTGCAGCCATGTTGAAGGATGAAGAACGGCCATGGCCCTTTTGCTTAGGCTGTGCTGAAATTTCCCATCCTGGTGTTTGTGTGATAAATGGGGATTTGTCTGGGATTGGAGTTGCATGTAGCAGTGGATAGGGATAGGAAGTGTAATCCTTGCGGAGCCTGACAGGAATATGTCCCGTAAACGAGAAGATTGTGCAGGCACTGTAAAGCAGCGTCTAAATACTGGAGAAGATAGAATAACTATTTGGGTTATGCTGGCTGCTTTGAGGTTATTTGCACTAAAAATAAATGTGTGGGCATCTCTGGTGTAATAGCAGTAGACTGTTAATCTTGAGCAATGACAGAATCGTATGTGCTTTCACAGTGGACGTTTTGAGTAAACTAAATCCATTTATCCACTGAGCCTTCCAGGAAGTGTATTTGTGACCTGAGGACTGTGCTCTGTATATGTTTCAAGTTTGTGATCATTTGTTTTTTCTTCCTTCTCAGCAATAACTAATTTGTCCTACTTCTGCCAAAATTTGAAATATTTCTCTTGAAACTTTTTTTCTTGTTTGTAATATGCATCTGGTTTCTTTTCCCCTAGATTTATTGGCTTGGAAGGAAAATATTTGTTCAAGCTAATATTTGCTTGAATGTACCTCTAAATAGGAAATCATTAGTCTTAACAATGTGTATTTACATCCATCTACAAGATTTCTGATTAATTAGGAAATTTTGAAGTTTTCTTTATATTCTTTGTAGAAACGTAGTTGTGTATATATAGTCTTGCCTGACTTTGTGTTATGGGAAGGGTCTAGATCTGCAATGATGGCTGCTGGTCTTACTTTGTAGTCCTTTACCGTTTGCTCATGTGCTGCATGAGTTGAACACTTGGAAAGTGCTTTTATGGGAGGAAAAAAATGCTGCTGTGTGAAATCCAAACTAAAATTATTGACTAGATGTGAACATTGTCCATGAAAATACCCATTACCCTGGAATCTTGCCGACATCCCTCTCCCAGGGTCTGACCCAGCCACTATTGATGGAAGAAACACGCAGAATGAAAAAAAAAATTTATTATGTTTTTATAAAAGTCTATTAATGCCTTAGTGGGCCATCTCATAGTGCTTTTCTAGAAGGAGAAAGAAAGTTATTACTGTCTGGAGCTGTTCAGCATCGTGGCAGTTGATAGGAAATAGGGGAGATTAAAGTACCCTTCCTGTGCTGGAACCTGCACAGACATCTGTGTTTGTGCACATCCATATCCCTTCAAATTGATTCTATCTGCCTCTTAAAATAATATCATGTACTGTATTTGTCTTGCAAAAATGAAATTTTCTCTAATGTCCAACATAATGAAAAATTGGATTAAATATCTTGCGGTGGATTTGTCATTCAAATGTTTTGCCATCATTTTCCATTATAATGACTAGTAACATCAGGCAGAGGCATTACCTTCACCATTTGTCTCTCTTCTTCCCCTCCTTTCTGCTTCCATTTCTCTTTTCCCTCTCTTTTCTGCTCCCATTTCTGTCACATTATGAGAAACATATCCATGCTCATTACTAGAGCTTTGAAATGAGCAAGTGAGTGTGAATTTCAAGTCAAGCTCTACCAGAGTGAGGTAGATGAGCTTTCTTCACTGGGCTCTTCCCGTTGGCGAGATTTTGCTTTGATTAACTTAAAGTCATAAAGGAAGACAGCCAAATTGGCTTCCATGTTTCCTGGCTGTCTGCTCTGAGTATAGTCATTACAGCATCATAATTATAGTGCTGAAGAACAAATTTTGTGCTTTCTATAGGAACTGCATTTCTATAGGAACTGCCTATGCTCATCCTGTTCTGTTTATGCCCATGTTTCGTTCATACTTCTCAAACAAAAAACCCCACACCATAAAGCTGGCTTGATAAGTGTCACTGTCGTGGTTTGACCCTGGCCGGC
>NW_009707751.1:1154-1545 GCF_000703405.1 Apaloderma vittatum | reverse complement strand
ATTTCTAGAAAGGCCTGATGTGACAGGACATAAGGGAGAAAAGTTTTATAATGGTGGTAGTGAAACACTGGCACAGGTTGCCCAGAGAGGTGGTACAGGCCTAATCCCTGGAGAAATTAGTCAGGCTTGACGGGGCTCTGAACAATGTGATCTAGCTAAACATGTCCGTGCCTAATGCATGGGAGTTGGACTAGATGACCTTTAAATGTCCCTTTTAACCCAATACCTTCTACAATAACAACAGCACAACACAGCATGAAGGTGTCCAAAAGTTCCATGCCACAATGCCTTCATTCAATTAATACATCATTATACAGAGTATGAGAGTTCTTAAGATGAAGAATAGGTAAGACAATACTGAAACACAGTTTGCAGAGTAGAAAGAGAAACA
>NW_009707751.1:0-368 GCF_000703405.1 Apaloderma vittatum | reverse complement strand
GAACATAAATGTGATCAAAGGCAGTAACCTTCCACTCAGAGCATTTCAAAAAAAGAAGTAACACAGCTGAAATATATTACTGCCTGAGTGAGGGAAACTTCAGTTTCATCAGTTTGGTTTTTGTTTGAGAGGGGAAGACAACTCTTTGTCTGACTTACAATTCATGAGGAATTGGTGATGACCTTTGCAAATACAGATTTACTCAGGAGGAACCACTGCCGTACATTGTAACGGAGATCCCCTTCTACTGCAAGATATGAAGTCTGGCTGTGCTGACTACCTACTAGTTAAAGGGAACATTATTCAACCCTCTAGCAGACAGTGTCCCTCCGTTGGCTGGTGCACTGTCCTCAGTGGTGACAGGACAA
>NW_009707750.1:11956-36609 GCF_000703405.1 Apaloderma vittatum | reverse complement strand
GCCTAGGCCATTCTATGATTCTATGTTCTCCATTGGAGCAAATGCAGGTGATTAACAGAGCTGTAAAATGACCTGGGATGAAGAGACTGTTATCTATTTCCAGTGCCAGGAATGAACATTTTCTAGTAGCTGAGGTGGAGTGTATAGGTCAATTAATTACGATTTTTCAATTAATTGTTACTGTGACATACCTTTCCCTAAAGAAATTATTGAACAATGCAACCAGAAATCAAACTAGATCTGTCACAGCTGAGAGGACAACTGCACTTGCAATTCCTGCTTCCCAATGTCCTACATTTCTTCAAGTTATGGACAAAAGCACAACACGGAGAGACGTCAGAGACAGAGACATCTCTGTTCCCAGGTCTCTCTGACTGACACTCAGATTTCCTCTTATTTTGCCAAATTTGCTCAGTATGATGCTGATAGCTTTAGCCAGTGGTCTCAGCAGAGCTTGAGAAAAACTTAATATTTGCATGGGTCGTGTATTTGCAGTGTGATGGGGAGTACTGGAGTTTTGTCTTTACGTAGCCTTCAGTGGTCATTGGTTGGGATTAAAACATCCCTGATGAGCAGCTCTTGCAGGCCTATAAGACAAATGGCCTGCCAAGACAAGCCACTTTTTCATGTTGTAATCACTGTATTCATTTTCCTATCCAGAAAACAGCACTTTATTTCTCCCTTCAACAGAAGAAGCCTCAGCTTGAATGTTTTATCATATCAATTCACTATTGGTATTTCCTGTAAAGACACTTTATCTCTGGAACTTTTTGAGCTGCAAAAGCACTCAGTGGGCCAAAATCATGCTCTCTTATTGTGCTGTATCCTGTGTACTCACAGACCTACTCACAATACCAGAATTTAGCTTTCTGTACCTTATTCTATTTAACTTGGGCACCCATCTAAAGAGTGGGAGCAAATAACTAATGGATTTAAGTTCCTTGCAGGATACCTGGTAGAAATAACATTTACCTTCTAATTATCAGCAAAAGTCGTTGGAAGAAACGTAAAACCTGGTTTGGTTGTTCCTGTTTCAAATCTACTAACCTTGTAAGACTTCTAAGAGGAATGATTGCCTAAATTAGAATATCTATTTCACATGAAATATTGGAAAGGAATGATTATACTAGCTATTTCATTAGAAATAACTCTTAGGGTCTGTATTCCAGCCTGCAGCAGAAATGTCAAGAGAAGCAGCTGCTATAGCGCACAAGCCAGCAGAATATTTCCATCTCTGGACAAGAAAAGAGGGGAGAAAAAGGCGTGGAGAAGCTGAGTGAATCGCATAAGGTGTGAACATAGTAAAGTAGTGATGAAGGACTGTGCATCAGCAGAGATTGAGCTGAACCCTAAGTCCATTTCGAGAGATCAAGCACTGTTTTCTTTGTAAAACCTTTGATAGTGCAAATGTGCCATTGCTTCTGGGCTTTAGTGGGTTCCAGCAGAGTCGAGTCCACCTCAGCCCTCTGTGATATAAGTCATGATTGGCATCGGTTTTTCTTACCTCTGTCTTCACTAGATGCCAAATAAGCAAACCTCTTGCACTGTTATGCTATGTAGTGTTACCAAACAACTCTTGCCAGCATAAAAGTAGAGCAAGGGAACTGAAAAGAACAAAGAGGATAGTCTTTCATGGGTCATTTCTTACACTTAAGTCTCACAGCTGCTCCCTGACTAGGTGGGCCATGAGCAGTATCATTGAGATTTATCTTTTCTGTCATGTATTCCTTTGCCTGCAAGAAGTCAGAATCAAGGTCTTCCTGGGAACTATTTTGCCTAGTATTTCTTCAAATATTGCTTAACACTAACACATTGTACTTGTAAAGTATGTGAAAGGGCTGGGTTGTTGCTATGCCTTTTTAGTTGATGTCAGCATGTTGAACTGGTGTCTCGCTGTAAAGCTGTTATGGTAATATGCCAGGCTTTGGGGAAAAAAAAAAAAAGAAAAGAAGAAAAACATTGGCACTTAAAAAGGCATGCAAAGCGTATAGCAAACCATGCACACTCACCACTAGTGCATAATTTGTTTCATCTCAGTGTCATTCCCTCAGACTTGTAGAAG
The DNA here is from genome assembly GCF_000703405.1 of Apaloderma vittatum. Lineage (NCBI taxonomy): Eukaryota > Metazoa > Chordata > Aves > Trogoniformes > Trogonidae > Apaloderma > Apaloderma vittatum. The sequence continues at coordinate 34,547 of NW_009707750.1, read as the reverse complement.
GTTTCATTAAAAAATGCCATCCAACTCTCTCCAAAGGGGAGAAAGTAGAGCAGTATGTGGCTCTGGGTGTTTTCGCATACTTCCATGTGACTGAGCTACTGCTTTTTGCCAAGCTAGGTTGTGGGTGCCTGTCTCCTTCTGGCTGGTTTAAGATGTCACTGCCTGTAGCTCCTTCCCCAAATCTCCCCTAACCAGCCCAGTCTGCTTGCTTGAGTTGGTTGTCTGAGCATTTCATAAACTCTTTGGGATCATTTAAAATTATTAGTCTAGTCCTTTTAGTGGGAGGTCTTGGCAACTGGTTGCCTGAGCAGCGTATCAAGAGGTGTGAGGGAGCAGCAGATGCCAGGGTGGAGGCTGTGTTGGAGCTGGGTCTGGAAATTTTTTCCTTCAGCTCAGCTGTGGTAATAAGAGGTGGCATAGGTGCAGTCTTGCTTCCAAGATGAGCCACTCTCAGTTCCTAGACCATCAGAGTTGAGAAGCAGAGCATTACTAGAGGGTCATAATTGCCATGGGCAATTAAACTCTATCCATAGACATTTAACACAGCTCAGGCTTTTTTATGGTGCCTCGGTCACCATCAGATGATCTTACTTACTGGTTTTCATTTCCCATTAGGTCTTGGGCCAATTTCTAGGTACATTGACCCCTGCCTATTCCGTTTGTATCGAATATCCTTACTCAGCCACCAGGATTCCAGTGTTACCCATTCAAATGTGTAAGAGCAGCATCGTATAGGAACTTTTCATTTTACAGAGTGAATTTGCTTAGACTAAGAGTTCATATTGCAATTCAGGCTTGCTGTACCATATCCAACACCACAGAGAGCCTTCCCTGCAGCACGTGGCTGTCACTCTGTGTAAAGTCCTGGTGATTCATAGTTAAATGACTGTACAATGGCTTTTATTATTTTTTAATCTGAACTGGAGATACCTACAATATATCTTCTCTGACCTATGAGTTACTTTATATTCAGTACAAATACAGAACTGAGAGGGTTCCCTGGGCTCTTTGACTCTGCTTCCTCACAGTCTTGGGTAAACAGGTGATAGAAATTTATGGTCCAGTAAGGTCCATAGAGCATTCACTTTTCACATGCATTATCTGTCTTTTGTGTAGACCAAATTGTTACTGTAAAATGACTACCTAAATAGATATTAAGGGTTAGAGATTATAATCATTTAGACTAACTTCCTCAAAACTTCTTCCTGAAGTGGAGGAAATTAAAATTTGCTACTGCTTGTTGAAGCCAGAATTTGACTGGTCCATTTGCAGTTTTTATTTAATAAGGACCTCTGCTCTTCCTTATTAGATAGATGAAGGATCAGAGTAAAGTTCTTTGTTACTTAAACGAAACTCATGTTTAGCAAAGCTGTTAAATCACAGCTGAAGGCGGACATCTTTCTTAATAAATAAATAAACGTTCATAAATAAATAACATGAGTGCTAAAATGGATTCTCATTTTCATGCTGTTTCTGTCCTTGGCCAAAAATTGAGACAGTCTGCATGAGTAGCATTGGTGGCCCTTGTGACAGAGACAAGTAAGGTCACATTTCCCAAGCGGAGATATGATTCTAGTAGGACCAACGGAAGCATCTTAGTCTGTTGGAGGCTCCTTCTCCTTTGGTTTCAATGGTTCTGATGAGTTAGGGAGTTGGAAAGAGCCTTACTAACACATTTCTCATAGGACATCAAATAATGTGAGTCAGTGCTGCTCTGGGACACATTAGCACTTTGATCTAACAGTTAAAGGCTCAGCGTCCCATTAACAGTTCGTTGAAGACAGCTGCCTTTCCCTGTAATTGTGCTGGTTATTCACATCAGTGGAACTTTCATCAGCCACCTGCTTCCTGGAGACAATTAGTTCCCACTTCACATTACCAACCTTAAGTAGGTTATGAGTCTCGCAGCATTTTGTGTACAAGGACATGAAAAGTTTCCAGAAGAACAATGCTTATGGAAAAATCTTTGTGGGTTAGAGAGTGTAGTGGCTGCATCCTGCCTGAAAGAGGGGAAGAACTGCATTCAGTGTTCATCTCTCACAAAGCTGCTCTGGTTTTTTTTTTACCTCCTGCCTAAGCAGTACACGGAACCCATAAGAACCATTCCAGCATGCCATGTTATTTTGCTAAATATTTAAAATACTTGTGGTTATGGGGAAATGCCAGTTCTGAAATCTGCCACTTCAATAATACAAGTGGTTTTCAGATGCTGGGGATAAGGATGCAGCTGCTCCAAGGGCCCAAAGTGCTGGTATTCTTAAGAACTGCAGCCAGGCACTTACAATGCACTTGTGTCTTAAAGCCACAGCAAAGCACAAGAGCTGGTGCCACGCAGGAATTAAAGGCTGCCATTTGTGCCTGTGCAGAGCAGGCAGGCAGAGCCTCTGGAATACCTCTGGTATCAAAACAGGGCTTAGATGGGCCTAAAGTGGTGCCAGCTTCTTGTTGTTGTTGCTGTGGTTTTCTCCCTCTCACCTCTTGCAATGCTTTCGATAGACATCAGCGCCAGTTGCTATGTGTGAAGGGCCAGCACGTGGCACAAACTGCAATCATATGCAAAGATGTTGCATGAGCATACTTGCAGAGAGAAAAAGCAGGGTGGTGTCTTATTACTGGCCATTTTTGGGGTTATGTCTCCAGGCACATGAGCTCCTCACCTAGCATAAATAGACCCAACTTCATCCAAGTCAGTGGAGCTACGCTGATTTACACACGTTGGAGGTGTTCTTTGGATTTGTGCAGTGTAAAGCTATTCACTCTCAATTTCACTGGCTCATAACTTCATGAAGTTACAAAAACAGCAAACAAATATTTGCATGTTATAAAACCAACAGGTATATCCTGGAAGGAGATGCATCTGCCCAAGCATGTAGCAAGCCAACTCTGTGAGGCGTATAAAAGACAGTCGCTTGTATCAGACTCTGCAAAATACATTAAACAGAGCTCATCCTGTCATGGCATGTAAAAGGAGCAGGTACACAGCATCAGCCTCATGAAGAGGAAGAGAAGTTACGTAATATTTATCAGGAAATTTCTAAAAATTTAGCATTCAGATGAGACAGGGAGCTAAGAATTTAGACCCTGACACAGACTTCTGAGGGTAACACTTCCTCCAAGGCCTCTGTCATCCTACAGCCTCTTCCCCTTCACAACTGTTGAAGCAGCAGAGCTTCCCTCGACAGCTTCTGATTCTCTCATCAAACCTTGTTGTTTCTTGCCAAGTGTCCCTGTTTTATTTCAAACGTGAAGCACCTTCCTGGGATAGAACCTTTTATTTGGTCGTTAGAGTGTGTATGTAGGACACACATATTCCTGCTCTCTTAGAAGAGGAAACTGTGCCTGGGATTCTCAAATTGGGGAAGAAGGTTCTTCCTGTGAAAGGGGTGGAGAACCAGAGTAAAAGTAGATTGTTCTACCTATTCCACATTTTTTTGAGGGGGCAATGACTTGGCTGCACATGTGGTGAGAACACTTCCTAGATGAGATTTAACGTATCACCTGGGTAGAGGAGCCACTGGTTTTTGGACCTTGTGAACCCTCATGTCCTTAGCTATGCAGCACCATGAAAATTGTGCTGCTCAGAGGTAGCCACCTAGGTTCCTAGTAGAGCTGGCTGTGCAGTGCCTGGGGGCTTATAGATTCTTGTTGCCCTTTGCACACAGCAGCTCCCTGGGCATGGTTTTGAGAATCCAGACAAGTCTATACTGAGAGCTGGCTCACCTAGTATCTGATCTGGTGACACACCGGTCTGTGCTAAAACCTGAGCAGAAGCAAAGGACCTAAGAATGCTCTGTGCTCTAAATATTTTTTACAGCTGAGCTCAGTCTTCCCTGAAGATTCTGCTCTATGGGTCTTCACATCCAAACTACGCTCTGGCAGTAGACAAGCTATGTCCAACAAAGAGGGCAGCATGAAGCCAGGAGTGGGCCCTGGGACACATCTGACCTTGCTCTTTCAGCAGAGAAGTGTCTAAATACTGAAACTGGGGCATCTGCACAGGACATGGGTGGTACAGATGCTGTGTGGGGAACACATGGCCCAATGTATCAATATCTTCTTTTATACATTCTCAGTTTGCTGCAGATGACACTAAAATACATGTGAATGCAGGGCCATTGGAGGAAATCTGGCTTTGTTATGCTCTCTTCCTATGTGATCCTAAAGCTGGCCCCAAACTTGCTAGATCCTGTTAGCTCAAATGCCTATGCTGGCTGTGCAAGGCTCCTCAGGTTTGGTTTAGACCTTCTTCAACCTTGAGAAGACAAAGTTTACTGGAGAAGTCTTGAGGAGTCTGTACTACCTACAAATGCACCTGGTTAGTATTTTAATTTTTGATTCTCTTGGTTATCACAGCTGGAAATGTTGTTTCGAAGTTGCCCGTAGAATTTGCTACAACTTGCTTCAGAGCTCCAGGATTTTAAAGTGGTGATGTATAATTTTCCCTATCCATTTATTGTCCTGAGGCTTTTTTTTGTTTCCCCCACCTCTTCATGGCACCTACATCTCTGACCTATGGATCAGTCAAGGGGATTATAAAACCTGGCAAAAGCTGAAGGAGTCCAGGACAAAAGACACATTGATGTTTTTGCAGTCATCTAAAAAAAGAGAGTATTTTTGTAGTGGAGTCCCAGGGGAAGATTGTGCTCATCCAAAAATTCTTGCAGGAAGTGCTGTTGTTCCCTGCAAACTTAAAAAGGGAGGAAAATCTCCCTGCTTTTATTAATGTACACACATTCTTTTTCCTCAGTGACTGGTAACAGCAGATAATTAGGCTGTAGAATGGTGTTTGCTTGACAGAAAGGTGGGCTAAGGTGGAACTGGAGCAGCTCAGAGGCTGAAGTGTTGGAGGGGCACAGGGTACTGTGCACACCACCTAGTACATTTTGCTTGGGTGAGTGCATTGCCTTGAGCATTTTGGGAGCACTCATCCACAGTTGACTTCAGAATCTACTGTAGAAAGCCAATGGCAGGATAGTTTTTTCTTTGAAATATTTAAAAAATGTTTTGAATTTTTTTACATATTTTAACATTTTAACATATTGTAGTCAAAACTGTGCTTTTATAAAATATTTCTAAGCCTTTTTTTCCCCCAAGATTTCCATTGACTGCAGCAGGCTTTGGCATAGACTCTAACTCTACTAAGGCTAGGATTATAAATATAGATTCCCAAGGACTTGACTGGAGGGAGTGACAGATGTATAGCTTGACTCTGAGATCTGCCAGGGCAACATTTTCCAGAAGCAAAAAATTAGAATCATCTGTGTTAAATTTATCCACACTTGGACTTCTGTGGTACATGCAGGAGGAAATCACTAGGGAGTAGATGACTTTTTAATCTGCCAGGAGTGTAAAATTTGCCCCCTATCTTTGTGGCAATACTGTTTATTACATTCCTTGGGTAAATCTTACCTGTGATACAAAGTATATGAAACATCTTCACAAAGTAGAAGGGAAGATCAATAGCATATGTTGAATAACTCTCTTCTGCACCTACTTGAAGTGTTGCCATATGCTTTTATGACATGGTTTAGATCTCTGACCCATATGGCCAATCTTGTTGTTGATGATATGTGCTCCCCAAGGACGTGATCTGGACCCCACTGAAAATCTCCTCTCAGTCTCAGTGGCTCTTGAACCAGGCTGAGATGCACTGATCTGCTGCTGATGCCCCACTGCCTGCTTGAGACTTTCTTCCTCTTGGGACTGGGAAGGAATATTTTGTTCAGTCTGAGGAACAGTTTGAGAGCAAGTCTGTATTTTATCTTCCATTTCTGGTGATCTTTGGGGCTGGAAGCATGTTTTGGATGTGAGCTGTTGGGTAGTGGAGTGCTGTATTTGCTCCTACTGCGGCAGAGACGGAAACACCTGTTTAGAGGGAAGTTCTGATTAAAATCGTCAAAGTGTTTCCTTTCTTCAACTCAAACAGACCTGCACAATGCAAGTGCTGCAAGCCAGAAAGCATGATTCAGTTCTCTACTCATTATGAGAGGTGATGGGGATAGAAAGTAATAGCTTGTTTTTCAAGGCATACTGGGAGAGATATGCTCTGTACCAGCCTGTCGACATAGCCTTTCTGCCATTACCCACCCATACCCTCCACCAGAGGTGGGATACATGAGGAGACAGGACCTTGGCTTGACCCAAGGTGCACTTATGCCTTTGTCAGTGGTTTGCAGCAATGAGCACCGGAGGCAGTTCAAGCCAGCTGGCTGAAGCACTGGGCTGAGTAATCCATGCGTTTGCAGCCCAGGTTAGCAAGAAGGCCCTGGGCAAACCTCACCATCATGCCTTGGTGCTGTCAGAGGGAGTAATAGCACTGACCTCACCTGTCTTGCAAGGATATCCTCGTGGGCTCTGAGTCGTCTGGGAGGAAGACAGGCTCTGCTTGCTGCCACTGGTCCCAGCACTGTTGCCTGGTGGTTACTGAGAGGAGACGATGGCTGGCTGACAGTGGAGAGCTTCAAAGATGAAAACAGCCAGTGCTAATTGATCAAATCACAGGGGTTGACCCACCTTCACAAAACCTATACTTGAGTGTTTCCTGGCAAGTGAGCAAGAGCAAATGCCTCTCTGGATGGTCCAGGCTCAACTGCCTCCTCTCCCATCCCCAAAACGACTCGTTTCTTCTGCACTGGTGGGAAGGAGAGGCTGGAGGCTGGCAGTGGCCGGCTGGCCAGGAATTGTTCCAGCAGCAGGAAGGACTCAGCTGGCAGCATGCTGACAATTTAGAGCTGGAGAACTGTTCCCCAAGGACCACTGCCAGATGTCTGCGATTAGCCTATCCCTCAGATGGTTTTAGCCCCTGCCAGAGCAGTGGAGGAAGCTGGGGCTAGAGCTGAGCAAGACAAAGATCGTCTGCACCAGTGTGGCCGAGAGAGCTTCAGGACAGGAGGGAATGTCACTCGCTGTGTTTCCATAGATGTTAGATAGCCTGAGACAGGGAATAGCTGCACAAGCAAAGAAAGGACTAAAAAGAAGGGGTACTGCGTGAATACTGAGTTTGAACTATGTGTGTAAATGCTGTTCTTGGATCAATGATTCTTGGCCCTGGAATGCACCACAGTGAATCCATTTTTAAAAGCACTGGAGTTTCATTTATGAAACGTAAGGGTGATCTAATGAAAAAGTACATGATGAAATATCTCCTCCACTAGCCTCTACTGTGCTGCTATTCATGTTTTTACATGGAAGGATAAGTTGCTGTGCTGCTCTCTGCTCGTTCTGTGCTGAGAGTTAGCCTCAGCTTGTTGGAGGAGTTAGCCTCAGCTTATTGAGGAGGGTGATGGAGCTGCCTGCATGGCCAGCCAGGGCCTCACCCCTTGTTTTGCCCTACCTTGGCCCCACTGGCTCTGAGTTCTAGCGCCAGTTTATTGCTCCCATACTCAAAAGCCACATCCCACAAAATATGCCCTCTCTTATGATGCAGGGAGCTCCCCAGTTGCTGTGGTGGAGCTCAATACACAAACTCATGCAAGGGTCTGTCTCAGAGACAGCTACAATCTAAATAGGCAAGAAAAACATTTCAGGCAAGTACCTGTATGATGGGCATCCAGAAGGAAAAGACTGGTGTGGGGCCTGGGGCCCTGGGTTGGCATCAAGAAATTGTTCTGCTGCAGTCTTGCTCTGCAGTGTCAAGCACACTGTTTACTCACTAAGCTTCCTCTGCCCATCTGCTTTGGCACAGGGAGTGGAGAATGAGAAATCTGTTGTTGAAACTCCGGGCACATGCACAGGATAACAGTTTTCAGATATATACAGTGTGATGTGATGGTGAGTATGGATCTGCTAGTGGAGGGAGGAAGGGGGCTAACAGGGCTGAAGCCTTACTCCTCCCGATGCTGTGTGTGTGTTTCTGAATCCTGTGACACCACCGTGGCCGTCTCGTTTGTGACAGCTCCTTCACAACCGTGACCACTGTGTTGGGGACTGTTGAGTCTCTGGACAGAGAGAAACAAGAAGATGGGCTTAAGGAAAACGTCACCATTCTTGGCAAAATACCCTGACTTTTTATAGCCAACAGCGATGTGGTGAGTAAAGAAATCGCTTCACTGGAGAAATACAAGTTTTAGGGAGGAGTTTTGGAGGACTATTGGAAGCAGCCTTGCACAAAGAAGATAAAGAGGACTTCTAGATACAAAAGGCACAAAGAAGAGAGTGGGACAATGAAGGGAATTCGTGGCTGGATGAAAGGTTCTGCAGGGCAAGGAGAGCTTGAGGGGCTGGGAAAGTGGAGGTGTTGAAGAGTACAATTTATTCCCCACTATGTTTGGAGCCTGTTGTAGTGCCTCGAACAGTCTGGGTACTGGTATCAAGGGCTTGCAGCTACTCCAGGAAAATAAGTACTATATAAATTTAGGATCATTATTCACTCAACATGTTGACTTATATAAATTTCTGTGTGGAGAGCAAGTATATTACGGTATTGTTATCCTGTGTGGAGAGTTGTTCATTTTTATTACAATTTGTGAGAGATACACAATCTTACAATGTGTTGTCTGTTCAAAGATATACATATATATACACACATAAATATACACCTCTTAGGGGAAAAAAGAATAGTGTTACTAAATACTGTTCTTATAAACTGTCAGAACAAAGCACATGTGCACGTCTCCTCATATCCAGCAATAAAATAAATGTAGAGGACTAAACATAGAAACGTATCCTACAAATATATATAGCAGCTAACTGTGAGTTGATGAGACTAGTCTGTGCAAATCCCTCAGGTATCTGTATGTAAAGAGATAACCCCACAGGCAAAGCTGACATTCATGAAAAAGGCAATGTCTCATATTTCCTGATTTGCTGCTTTGTTCTTCAGAAATCACTATTCCTGCATTTGGCAAAAGACAATTTAGGGATAAATTTGGAGCCAAATACCCAATGTAATTTGGGGAGGCTCTTACTGTCCACTGTGGATGTTATTCACATCACCTTGCTGCTGACTGCTGAGAACTGCAGAAGAAGTGTTGCCATCATCCTTTGTCCTGCAGGCAACAATTTTCTGCTTGCCTGTGGGAAAAAATATTTTAAATTGATTATTCATTTTTCAATTATTTAATGGAGTGCTCTGGGATAGCAGCAAGGCTTTTGGTTAGTTTCTAAATGGCCGCCACCTCAGACAGTAGAGCACTGGGACCCAGCTTCCTGGGAGAAGGGATTCATTGTCTTTGAGCTACTGCTTTCATTAGGAGGGACACTTTGCCTCCTTCCTCTGGCACATCCCTTGGGAAGTTTCCATGTATTCTACCAACCTGCTTAGGTCCTTTCCTGGCCAAAGACGATTGCTCTGGACAATGACAGCTGAATGTGGCACCATCAGAAGTCTGACTGTGTGTCTCCTCTTGCCAGCAAGAAGGCTTCTTGGATTGCTCTGTGAGAAGCCTCCTTGCTGCCAGCACCAACACATTTTCTAGTGCAGGAAAAGCAAATGCTGGCCCTCTATGGAGGCACTTTACATTGTGCTGGCCACTCCAGCTGGCAAAAGGATCACTTCTCATATTGCTGGGGTCTTCACTGAGAGTGATTTTCCACTCTGAGCTGTGTCCATATCTGTTCCCGAATGCCATCAGCTCAGATCTGAGAGGCAGGAGTCAGCCCTGAAAGATTACTGCATCAGACAAAAAAGATGTTCATACAGCATTGAGTAGGAAGAAGTTTAAAAGAAAAGAGGTCAGTTCTGCTCTCACTTGAGCAGTTTTTGGTAGATGTAACGCCATTCATTCCTGTGTAGCTAATTTTGTTTTATGCCAACATAAGTGAGAGCAGAGTCAGGCCTTTCTCCTGCAGCAGCTAAAGCGAAAAACATTTCTATTTTTAAAGTTGAAGGCATTTCTTACTTTCATTTATCACGTGTCGCTTTGTTGGCAGTGATGGTGTAAATGACACAGAAAAGTTAAATGAGCTATTTGTGGCACTGTTTATGACTCTAATGCTCATGATCACAACAGTCACCAGGCATTGCTTGGGCAGCAGAACCAAGGCAGCCTGGATTGCTGCACACCGAGAAGGCTGATGGTGTTCACCTGTTCCACACTAAAGCTGCTGGAAGGATCTCTTTCTTCTTTATGGATGTCTGGTTTTGCACTGCTTCTGGATGTTTGATATCTATCTCTAAACTCTCTAGGTGTCTGTAAAATCTGGTCAAAACTGGGCAAAATATTCAAAATCTGCTAGAGTGGTAAGAAGGAAAGAACAGGGAGGAGAAACGGAGAGTTGGCCCAAGTCTCTATCACCTTAAAAAGGGAATGAGTGGTGGACAGCCTGCAGGGCAAGTTCTGGCTCTCATAAACATCTCCCCATGCGTGGAAACCTGCAGAGACATCACCCAGGCTGGCAGCAGTTGTCTGAATCAGAGGAGACGGAGCAGAGCAGCTCACAGCAGCTTCTCGCAGTGCCTCCAAGGCCTGGGTTGCTCTCCCTGAGCAGCACACCCTCTGCCACGTCAGCATGGGATGAAGAGCTTCCTTTATTTTGTCTTCATTCACCTTTCTAATGCCTCACTTGTGACACAAGAAGGCAGGACTGAGGCCAGGAGTGAGGGCTGATGATTCCGACATCCCTTTTGCAGGTGAGGACATTGCGAGGGTGGGGGGCAATAAGCAGTGCAGAACGGGCTTGCAGCTGACCCTCCATCCTCAGGGGTGATGGTGGGCTCTTCCCTGCTGAATTTGCACTTGAATTTAAATCCAAGATTATACTTCTTCTCCCATATGTTGTTGTAAATCCATTGGTAAAGTGTCTCACAGAGACAATTTTTCCCCTCTCACAGGAAGAAATTTCCCTCCAGCTAGGAAATTTATTCCCTGTAAAACTGAACAGGAGAATAAGATTTCCAGAGAGAGCCTGTGGCTGTAATAAAGGATTATTGCCAATTTCTTAGGCTGTGCGCACAGAGCTCGGCACTTGAGTGGCAAATTTTGTACGTCAAAAACTCCATGACTGGGAGTACACAAATGTCAGGGTGTAAAGCCCTCACCAAGCAATGGCTGGTGGTTTCAAGGATGCTTGTCTCCAGGTGAAGATTTCCTTAGAGGTCCTGTGAGGCTTTGCCACGCAGACTGATAGAGCAAGTCAACGGTGGGATGTTAACATCAGACCAGTGTGTTTTCCCCAAAAATTTCTAGGGAGCTGGTGACCAAACAGCTCACCTTCCCATCTGCAAGGCAGAGAGGGGCCCTTTTTTGTCTCCTTCACAGAGAGGTTGTTATTGCATTAAAGACTGCAACATGCTCCAAGTGCTAGGGGAGTCATACGAGTACTGTGGCTGACATACGTATAAAATGCTATTATTTAAAAGCTCTTGTCTTTCAGTTGCTAATGGCTTAATTAAACAATAACATTTAACAGATGTGCTTCTTCTCTTCCAATAATTCACTCCATCTGTGTCAACGTAGCCAGGTCCAAATTAGTGCATCAAAATGTAGACGTTAATGTCTTGTATCAGTTTTTATGTATAAATGTACATTTACATATATATTGTTTCATCTTGTGACGAAATGAATGCCTCCTTAGAAGGAGGTATTGCACACTAAGGAGTCTAAAAAGCCTCTCTTAGTTTGCAGAGTAAGAATAAAAAAGCAAAAATCCAGAGACAATGCATATATATATATATATGCACACTTTGAAACAATGAGAAAATTAAGCATATGTATATTAAAGGTGTTACGTATTGAGCTACAGGGTCTCTTCTCTCTGTGGACTCTAAGATAGTGAATATTTTGTGATCTCCTGATCGTTGTTATTATTATTTCTTTAAAAAAGACTTACTTTCTCAAAGCATAGTGGTTTCTCAAAGATACTTGGGAGTCCTTGAAGACTTTGTGGGCCATGACCCAGACCTTGCAAATCCTCCTGTGCGATGGATGCTCCACGCGGCAGCAGTCGCGCTGCTGGGGCGGTGCAAATGCAGGCAAGGAGTACGGTGATACCTGCTGGCTCTGTGTTGCCCTGCTTCCTAACACATCCCTCCTCCCGCATGCTGTGGTCTCAGCCTGCCTGGTAGTCAGGATGGGATGTTGCGGGGGCAGTGAGCACAGCCTGTGGTCTCCTGTGTGGCTGTTTGACAGGTCCCACCACCAGGCACTCCCAGCCAGCCGTGCTGTCCCCTGGGGAGTCTGCAGGCTGTCCCAGAGCCCTATAAGTGTACAATGGGGCTGATGAGCAAGCGTGGTTGCTCCTGAGATTGGATTAACAAGCCTTCAAGCCCACAAAATCAGCTGGGTGATACCTGGGCAAGAACATTTCCAGAACCAGATCCTTTTTTTCATTATAGTCTAAACAGCTTTTTTAATGCTTTTTCTGTGAATTCTTATGAACTGACTGGGTTACTTGACAATCCCCTGATTTAATTTGGATTAATTTGATTTTAATCAGTTTTTCTTCTCAGCATCCTATTAACCTTCCAATGAACTCTTCCTGTAAGGGGACTGGGGATGAAGGCAGTCTACAGCTGTTAAAATATTAGCCTGCTCTTTGGGTTGCAAAGCCTTAAACAGCAGAATAGTTAATGGGCACAGCACGTGGTCAGAGGGGATAATGGGTGATAGGCCAACCCTATTCTCACTGAAGACACCAGCGAAACCGATCTAGTGTGTCCCCAGGTCCCTTTGGCCCAGCTAACCCGACGGTGGTGTGGAAAGCAGCCAGAGCTGTCTCCACCATGAGACTACTGGGTCACAGCTCAAGAGCCTCAGACACTGGTGATTCTGCAGACGTCGCAAACCCAGAGAAACAGGTGGTCCTTAGTAGGTATAACCTATATATAACAGGATTAGGGTTGCATCTGCCTGGTTTTCCCTCTTGTTACACTGGCTTGTTTGCCATCTGCTTGAAAATTAATTCAGACTTGTAAGCAAATTCAATTATATACCTATATAAAATAGGTTCTTTTCGGTGTTAACACCTGCCAGGTAAATTTTACTGAAAATCAACCAAAAAAATCTTCACATCATTTCCTCAAAGAAGGAAACTTGAACTCTGCCGAGACTGGCAAGGTGGCAGCCAGACTCTCCTCTGAGATAGCTTTCAAGTTTAGTGTTTTTTCAAATGAAAGAGCATAGGTAATAAGGCAGTTTAGCTAAGAAAGGTTGGGGAAAAGGTGATGGTTTTGTATTTTTTGTTATCTGTTGGTAATTCCTCATCACCAGAACAAGGTGGCCAACTGGGTGTCCTTAGCGTCACAGAAGTCAAATGCTGCAGCCTATGCCTCATTCTGATGTGGGAAAATTCCCAGTGATTGTGTCCAAGTTTTGCCTGCTACGGACTGACATATTGGTTATTTCAGTTATCCAGAGTGTATTTCATCTCTTTAAAAATAGGTATCCAATGAATGTGTCCATTAGCTCTTAAAATAATAGGTATTTCTGAAAATCAGTGGAGCTCTGCCAGTGGTGTCTGGAAAACTTGTATGCCATTTGGCTTAGCTAAATTTGCATTCAGCCTTGCCAGGATTTCTCTCCTGCGTAAGGAGACAACACATTTGCCACTAGGGTTGTTACACAGCCACGAACAGAAGGAGAAGGGCTTTGCACTGTTTCAGATAGCATGGAGACTCCTTTATGAACCAGATATGGGTGGCAGCTGCCACCAGAGAATGGCAAAGTCAGCCCACTGGCAGTTAAGAGCTGTTAAAAAGGACATGAGCTGTGCAACTTTAATTGAACAGTCCCTACAATACACAGCCATCAGTTACTATTGTAATTGAATGTATATTAATCCAAATTAATTCTTCTGTGGGTCTCTTGCCATCGTCAGTGCATAGGATAGAAAACCCACTTGACAGCCATTACTGAATATGGTATTTTCCTATTTTCCCCATCTTGTCTCCCTTACATTTCAGTCTAATATCATTCTTTTCTGCCCTAGCAATCCCAATTGTCATTTAATTCCACCATCAGCTTTCCCTTCATTACTGCCTGCTTGCCACCTACAACCTCCCCAGTCACTCCCAATGTTCACAGCTGTGACAAGCTTTCCCAGATCCCCCAGGGATCAGGTGTGCCCACGTTAATCTGCTCCAGGCCAAGTAATCCCCCTGGCTAAATCGGGTCACTGCATGTCTCTTCTTCCACCCACCGACCTGCATCGTCTGTGCTCAGGATGGCCCAGGAGGGTCAGCAGAACATGCGGTGCTGGGGCAGAAGCAGGCTGGAGCCTGGATGGATGGAGGACCTCGAAGATCATCCTCTGAGTCAAAATCATCCACCTTTAAACCAAGCGTGCATAAATTAGGAGTAAACAGAAAGCAGTTGTTTGCTGTCTGTGGAAGCGTCCTTCGCTCAGGTGGGAGTCATCAAACCACTTTCTGCCATTGCTCACCCCTCCGGTTCAGTGAGGCAGGTATCCTGTGGGCATAGCTCAAAGCCACTCTTACCTGTCTGGCCAGAAAACAGTGTCAGCCAACAATTTCTCAGAGGCTTAGTTAAACTATAAACAGATGACTAATCTGTTGTGAAATAAAATACTATCTTCCTCATTGTGGCTGCACAGGCAGATCTCAGCCCAAGGCTTTCCCTCCCCGTAACCGTGTTCATGATGAAACCATGTAACTGGGATTATTTTGCTCACATACTTGCATGCTGGAAATTAATACATGTGGCTTGTACACATCTTTTGTCTGAGAGCAAACACAGTAGCAAGCCCTCCTCCTTTTGTGGGGCATGGTGCCTCAAGGCTCCCCTGGTCCACCATCTGCTCTGTGTCCTCATCCCTTCGCGTGGTCACTCTGACCATCCTCTTACTCTGTAGTTGTTAGCAGGGTGAGAACAGGCTGCTCTGAGGAAATTGTGCCTTTGCTTTCAATTCCAGTATCCATTCTGGGACCTGGGAATGCTCAAATGGAGACCTCCGAGCCAGGCAGTGCCATAGAGTGGGAAAGTAGCATGAGACTTGGGGAGGACAAAATTATTGGGGAATTCCACTGAATTACTGACATTCTTACAAGTATCTTAACATATGGTCTTGTTTTCCAAAGGCTTATACCTAGCTCAAATTTGGGACGATTTTCACAGGAACAGCAGAAGGCACACCCCAAAGGCCTCTTGCACCTGCCAGATTTCACAACTCTGTTCCAAACCACGGAAAACTAGAGCTCAGAAAGGTCACTGATATTTTTAGCCTTACTTTGTAAGGAAATACAGCTATACAACCATGCTGCCACTTGCTTTCTTTGCATTACCTGCTATTATGTTGAAATCACTGGCCAGCCTCAGCCAAATTTGACAGAGGAATGGAAGGTGCAAAAATAGTTAGTTCTTGGAAAATAGGAATTGAGTGAAGCAGAGATCCTAGTAACACCAGCAGTGAGAGGGAAACCGCAGGCGCTCAGCTTTTACTGGGCAACAGACTAAATATCCTTCCTCTGCTTTGCTGATAGGTTCCCTCTAGGATATATGAGGCATGTTTTGGTTACATTGTATGTTAGCACATTGCAGTCTCTGGGATCAAAGCTGATGGGCTCATGGGGAAGGGTCTGTGGCTCTGTGTACCCCTTATGAGATGCAGCGGCTGGGAGAGTCCCTGTAATAATGCTGTCAGTGCAGCTTCAGAGGTGGTGTTAGGGTGGTCTCCTCTTGCCTGGGTGTAGTCAAATATCTAGGTGAGTTTGTGTTAAATAAAATGTCTTCTGTCATCTCTAGAGCCTGAGGATTTTACTAGAATACTAGCCAATATTAAAAACAATGCCTGATATTTGAGTAACATAATTTATTTGCATCCCTCAGTGTAAATACGAACTAATTACTTTCTCACTTTAACATTAACAACTTCTTGCATTTTATGTGGCATATAACATCCTGAGAGGACATAAAAGATGGCACATAAATATGAGGCTATTAAGGCAAAGACTTATTTGAAACATTTGAAGGAAGGATGTTTTGTGCCTGAAAGCAAGTCCCCTAGAAATACTTAAGCAGCAGCAGCTCGAAGTTGGCAGGACATAGCCCTTGCCCCTCAGGGACGAGCCAGGTGAGCACTGACGTTCCTTGTCGCTGAGGAGCAGTCTGGGGGTGGGAAGCTTGCTGGGAGGCCACATGTTGAGGTGGAAAATGCCCACAGTCCTGCCTCTGTACTGTGTGCAGTGCCTCGAAACCTGGGCTAAAGAGAGCTCTGCACCCATGAGGAGCCTTCAGCAGAGCAGCAGGCAGGTCAGCAAACAGGAGAGGAAGAACTTGGGAGGCATCTGAGCATCTTGCAGGTCCTGGCTGCCTGATGCAAATGCCTGTGGGGCTCTGCCACAATCTTCTAGGGTATTAAATTGTAAATAGAGCTCTTAGCAGACCAGTTAAGCTCACAGGCCAGATGTGAGCGCGGATTGCCTGCCTTGTCAACATCTTCTGGTCCTCAGATGTACAGGCTTATATAGGCTTGGCTCTGCCCAGCCAAGTATTTTTTGCTTGGCTTCAGGTTGCCAGGTGATGCTGGTCTGTGTTATCATTCCTTTGTTATGGATGGGTGTATTACTCAGCATCTGTGTCACCCTCAAGTGTTATTAGCAGTGACATTAGGTTTTCTTCTAAGAAGTTATGAAAAATATTAGTTGTAACGAAGACAAAATAAATGATCCCTGACGTGGTCCACATGCAATGCGCACAAGAGAAGATGATTCCTCTTTGCAATTTATTTTAGAATGTAGGCCTTAAGCAGCTTGTAGTTGCTTAATTTAATTTAATTTAATATTGACGCATTGATTTCATGCCATTCTAGTTTCTAAGCCAATGTAACATGGTACCAAGTCCAAGGCTTTCTATCTCTTTCAGCAAAATATATCATCAAAGGCACCTGGTTAGTTTGAGAAAGCACATTATATATAAACCAGTGTGGATTGGCATAGGTTTTAGTGACCTCCTTTAGTTCTTAGAGCACTGTGCCAGCTGTTGCATTATTTGGCCTGTATCTTATCTCCCTTTATTAGTTTGAATCTTAACCCTGTCCTGCAGTAGCGCCCTGAAACAGTTAATGCAGTAGTCATGTCAGCATATATATAAATTAACTGAGTAATTTACATTCTTGTACTTTCCTCATTTTATTCCACTCCTAATCTAAAAGTAAATGACAAATTTTTAAATATCTCCTGTAATTAAAATTCACTTTACAAGTGTATTTTGATTTAATTAAAAGATTTTCAATAAAACAATGGATCTGTGATGTTTTAATAACATCAGAACACTTTGCTTAAAGAAAAGCGTGAGATTTTTTCAAAATCATTACACAGGGCATTTTAATTTGTGTAAAAAGGCAGTCCCTAATAGCAAAACATTTGGTCTTAACATTTTTGATCAGCTCTGTGTAAGATGAGTGAGGAGAAGATACACAGCGATCCTTACCAAATTATTACCTATCCAATTCTAATGCCATACATAGAATCCTGGCACCTCATGTGGTGCCTGCTAACTCTTTTCCTGCTGGCTTTGCTTTCAGTAAGTCCCACCAAGATAGAAGACAGACCTGCTGTGTGCACTAGTAGAGATGTACAGCCCTGGCATCCTGCAGCAGGTCTGGCCCCACACCTGCTGGCCAGAGGAGGGGTAAGGATTCTTTTTGAGTCAATTAATTATAAATAGGAAAGAAGACAAGCCTGCATGTTCATAACAACTGGGGAAATGTCATTCGTTCTGTCCAAATGGAAAGGGAGGGAAGATGGTGGCTTGGTTTTCCTAAATTGATGTCAATATCACTATTTTTTACAGCCCCATAAGAAAGAAATAAACTTTTTAATTTGAGCTATAGCAGTTTATACATTTATGTCTGGCATCCAGGGCTCATCGCCCTGTATTGCAAGCAACAGCAGCAACAATACAGGCTCACATCTCAGAGTGGTGAAGAGGTATCAACAGAGCAATGTCTGTGTTCGGATATCAGCTCCTCCACAAGGAAAAAAAATGTCTCAGGAATTGCTGTTTCACCCTCCTTAGCCCACAGTTCTTGTTGCTATAGCTCATTCTACCTCTGTAGAAGTGGGTAGGTTACCAGAGGCTGGTGGGGTGGGGAAGGGGGAGCTGAAAGATTTTTGAGGTGCATCACTGGACGAGATGTAGCACCCCTAGCCCGAAGTCCTGACGACCTTTTTCTCAGCTGGTGGTTTGTGACCATGACTGCCATGTCCCCAGCGTGAATAAGGATTACATTTTGTAATCAGATGTCATGAATGGTGAGTACTTAATCAAGGTTTTTTTGTGGCTGTTGTTCTTATGATAGAGCAAAATATCTTCCTGTCATTTATTTATTAAATGTTGTATGGAGGTAGTATGTCTCCATCTGTGTCTCTGTTACAGGCAAATACAAAACCTACTGTCTTCTGTTCTTGGAGTATAAACTGGACCTCTAAGGGAGAGAAAAAAACCTGTGTCCTATGGGAGATTTCCGATGAACGTTTCTTAAAAGCTGCGTGTATTTTGTCAAATGTCTATTGTGTTATCACTTGGCCTGATAGTCTAGATGCTTCATCTCCTTGACAACAGACAACATCCAGTGTTGAGTATCCCACTGTCACCAGATGCTGCGAGAATGTCTCCACCCCAGCAGGCAGGAGGGCTCAGCCCGGAGTAGGAGTCCGGGACCCTGTTAGCCCTGGGTAAGCCTGAAAAGCCACGAGCCACAACAAAATTAACTTTTCTGCTTTTCAGAAATGTAAAAAAAAAATCAGTGTAATGGAATAATTGACGTGGCTGATTAAAGGCGAAGATCACACAGTAACAAAGGAAGATAAGCACTTGATTTCCAGCTTTATTGCATTTCAGACTTGAATATTTGTTCCAAAGGTGGCTGCAGACTTATTTGCCTTTCTATGTATGTATGCACATAATATACATATGTATTATTACAATCTCTTGCCCTGCTGTAATAATATATTTAATTGCTTTCTAGCCCCACCTCAAGCTGCCTAAACTCATTTCACAGGGAAAAGATTATTTGCTGTCGGCCTTTAGCAAATAAATTGCCTGCCATCCTTAATCTGGGTAATAAAAGGTACTGCATCAGCCTGCTTGCAGTTTGCACATTGCATCTACTTCTACACAAAGTATTACTGACAGCTATTTTCCTTCTGCCATCCCAAGTAAATGGAGTGAGTACGTAATATAAAATGTAAACCCAACAGACTTGCTGAGAGTCTCATTCCCTGTCTTCCATTATTCTTGCTGTGACACTAAGTAAATTATTTGCATATGACATTTGCATTACATATTACACCTACCACGTTACCTTTTTAAATGCCATGTTTTATAATAAATGATAAATATACAG
The DNA here is from genome assembly GCF_000703405.1 of Apaloderma vittatum. Classification (NCBI taxonomy): domain Eukaryota; kingdom Metazoa; phylum Chordata; class Aves; order Trogoniformes; family Trogonidae; genus Apaloderma; species Apaloderma vittatum. The sequence continues at coordinate 15,305 of NW_009707750.1, read as the reverse complement.
GTGCAATACTTAGATCAAGTTGCATGTTTGCATATGCACACACTGAAACATGAAAGCCTGCATGTGCACATGATGTGCACCTGTACATCTATGCACTTGCAATCACAGAAACCATGGCTATGCTTCACACTGATCATGTCAATAGGCTTCTCTGCCAAAGTGTCATACGATGGGACACAATTTGGGCTGAAATGGAGAGAAGACACCTGAAAAAGAAAGAAGGAACAGTGTTCAGGTTGGATTTTTCCATTTGAGAAGGAGTGACTGATGTGTAACTTTTCATTACAGGCAGGCACCAGGAAGCAGGATCAACCAAGGATATGCGGAACACGCAGCCCTGCACTCTTATCTCTTCCATGTGTGGGACTATGGGGATGTAAAAGCACAAACATCATGGCCAGGCAATCCCCAGACATCAGGTGTAAGGCTGCATGCTTCAGAAATAATCCAGAGAGAGGAAGCATCTCCTGAAGACACCACAATCCCCTCCTTGGGGTGCACACTGCTCACCTGTGCTTAAGTATTTAGGCAGCTGTGAGTGTCTTTTTAAAAAAAATATAAAATATATCAGGAACAAGGGGTAGGAGGTGACTTTTTTTCTCTGATAAATATCAGACACGTTCAACATTCGTCTTACCAGAAAACAAGGACAATGCCAGCAAATGTCAGTGCAAATTTTGCTGTAAACTCCTTTTGTACTAATTTTGTTCAGCTCCCTATTAAGTGAACAGCCAGAAAGGGCATGAAATTGTGAGAGGTGGGACATTGTTGGTATCGGGGCACAACCTGCAGCAAAGAAAATTGATCAAGGTTGATCCCCAACATTGGCAGACACAGAAGAGTATCGAATAGATTGTGTCTTGGTTTGGTCCTCAATGTACTTCACGGCTGGTCCCCATTTAAAGCCAAGCAGATATGAAAACATATGGGATATTGCCAGCTTGCCAGGTTTAATGATGGTAAAATACTCCTCACTCAAGGAGTGGGGGTGGGCAATTTCTCAAAGGCGGGAGCTAAAGGCAGTAATTAAATTGAAATACGCTGACGAGCTCAGGAACAGCAGGGCCAGAGGGAAAGCATGTGCCCAGCAGGGGAAGGCTCCCTCAAAATGCTTCTCAAGAGAGGCAAGAGCACCCACCCCCCCTCCAGCCAGTTTTGTTTCCAGGGAAGAAGCATCCATTGCCCACGATGTGAACTAGGAGATTTGCTCTGTGGTTGCTCCTGAGCCATCCCCACGCATGAGTTCTGTGTTTGCCCGCTGGGTGCTCTTGGGCACAGGCTGAGAAATCAGGGCAGTCATGCTCTTCCTTTTTCACGTGTGTTGTTTGCCAAGATGGGCCAAGTGATTCTCACCTGCATCTCTGCTGCACCTGCACTGTGGGGATTTGGTCATGCCAGGAGCTGGACCCAAATAGCCCAGAGGTGCCAACTTACAGGCAGCATCGTCCTCATGGCTGAGTGTGCATTGAAAGGAACACAGTGAGACTCTGTGTACAGGGCAGTTCTGTGCATGGCACGGTAACTGCAGACAGAGCATTGAATGACGTGGCTCATAGAATACAGTCATAGAATCGTGGTTGGAAAAGACCTCCAAGATCATCAAGTCCAACTGTCAACCCAACACCACCATGACCACTAAACCATGTCCTGAAGTGCCACGTCTATATGTTTTTTGAACACCCACAGGGATGGTGATTCCACCACTTCCCTGGGCAGCCTGTTCCGATGCTTCACCACTCTTGCAGTAAAGAAATTTTTCCTGATATCCGATCTAAATGTCCCCTGGCACTTGAGGCCATTTCCTCTCATCCTAAAGCTTGGGAGAAGAGACCAACACCCTCCTCACTACAACTTCCTTTTCTCCAGGCTCAAAAACCCCAGTTCCCCCACCTGCTCCTCATAAGATGTTCTCCAGACCATTCACCAGGCTTTTTCTATACCTGTATCTCCATTGCTTCGTGGTGAGGTACTTCAGGTAGATTGACATGGCTAGTGCTGCACTGCTGAGCAAAAACAGGCAGACAAAGGCAGGGAACAGTTTCCAGAGGAGAACGGGCTAGATAGGCTGAGATGTATCTTTCTGGAAGAGAGATGGCTACAGGGCAACGCTGTATGTGAGAGGCCTGTGAAAGAAAGGGAAACATGAAGGAACTTTAATTCCTTCTCTCCCGACTTAAAGCTGTAATGTAAATTTATTAGGCAGCAGGCTTGAAAGAAGGAGGGGGAAAGGTATTTTAGCACTTAATCACCCTTCTACATTGTTTGCACAAGATTCTATGGGTGCTGGGAGCTTTGTAAGGAGTCAGAAAGCCACCGGACAAATTCAAGAAAGCAAATTTCTTCAAGGGCTGCTGAACACATGGATGTCACCTCAGGCCAGTGAAGTCCCTGAGCCGCTTGTTGGGATTGCCCTGAGCAGACTCACCGCACGCCTGCATTTTTCTTACACCCTCGCTCCAGACCGGCATGTTCAGGCCACTGGCAGGGGCTGGCTGCCCAGGATGGCTGCTTACTGTTCTTGCCGCCTGCTGTGCTGTTTTGACATTCCTCCCGAGTGAATCACCTCAGCCAGCTTTGCCTTTTGGAATTAGACATTGCAAGGGTGGGAGCTGAAGGGACCCGGCTTTCTCAGCCCATTGGCTGCTTGGGGAATATTCCCCCTGAGGTACACCACACCTCGAGGGAGGCCCCAGCATATTTACACCCATTCCACACCATGAAAGCTGCAGTGAGTGATTGCATGCTAACAAACTATCTGTTCTGCAGATCACAAGATACTCTGGAATATGTTGCACACATTTGTCATAGGGCTTCTAACTCACTCTGTCCTTTTTTTTCCCACTTCAGGTGTAAGGCGACTTCAATTTTGCAATGGCATATTTTGCTCATTGTGAATATCACGAGAAGCTATGAGTAATGGCGGATTTTTTAAAAAAGAAAAAGAAACACAACAAATATGAACTTCAGAGTTCATCTTTCAATGCCATTTCATCGTGCAGTTTGATGACACTTAAAAGTTTCATGAAAACTTCCTGGCATTGCTGCAGCTCCCTATTCCTCTAGCTCTGGGCTGAGAAGCACCAGGGCTACAAGGAACTCTGAACTTCACTAAGCTCACAGAGACAGAAAACTAGGAAATTTTCTAGCTTGGTTCTCAGACCTGCTGCCAGCAAGGCGTCTGCTTTTAATTTTAGAGGTGCAAATTAAACAGTACAAGAACAAATTGCAAACAAAAACTAAACCACACAGGTAAAACTCCTAAAAATTGAAGTGTCGGGAAGGGAAGGGAAGGGAGGCGATGCGGTCCAGGAAGAAGCGCCCCAGAGCCTTTGCTGCAAGAGCCCCCGGA
>NW_009707750.1:0-11913 GCF_000703405.1 Apaloderma vittatum | reverse complement strand
GGGAAGGGAAGGGAAGGGAAGGGAAGGGAAGGGAAGGGAAGGGAAGGGAAGGGAGGCTATGCGGTCCAGGAAGAAGCTCCCCAGAGCCTTTGCTGCAAGAGCCCCTGGAGACTGCCCCTGAGGAGGTTCCAAGGGTGCTTGTGGGCCAGCAGGTGGCTGGCTGGCTCATCAGGTTTCCAACAGCTTTAATTGTGCTGCATCTTGGATTTTCCTCCTTCCTCCAACTCTTTCTCACAAAGCGAATCCCTTGGGACACTAAGGGGTCACGAGGAGAGCATGCTGCCTTGGCAAGCCCTTGTGAAGCCCCAGAGGGTGGAGGCAGACAAGTGAGTCTCTGGACTTTACCCTTTTTCTTTCTAGGTACAGCAGCTATGTCTGACCAAGGGCTGGCTGAGGCCATCATCATCCCACTTGCTTTGGGAGGAGGAGAGGAAGAAGAGATGGTGGCCGGAAAATCTGGGCAGCCTCATCAAGGCAACCTGCACGAAGGGCAGCAGGGGCGGTGGGCTGGGCTGCACCTGTCTGTGTTCACACCATCCCTGATGTCACACGTGTTCTTGACTTGGACCTCCCATGGGAGGGGGCTGGGCATGCCCGACATATCAGTGACCTACCCGCACTGGGTAACTGGGCCATTCTCCTGCCCAGAAGCCACAGCCAAAGAGCAGGTGAAAGGGGCCACATTTGTCCTTATCATCTTCACTGAGTGTGCAGGAGGCTTGGGAACTGCTGACAAGACTGTCCTGCTTGAGGCATGCCATGGCCATGAGTTTCTGGGCTCCAGGAGGATCATCTGCACCACCAAGCACTGGGGCTTATCTTCAATTTTAAAACTGTAAAATCTAAGATAAACATTTTCTCCTTCAGTTTCTCTTGGAGATGGTTTCAGAATGAAGATCCAGTGGCACAGTCCAGCTCAAATTCAATATGAAAAGGCAAATCTGGGATTCCTAGGCTCCAGCGTTACCTGGGGCTGCAGTGGCATCCTGGACACAGACATCGGAGATACTGTGAGTGTCTGGAACCGGAGCTGGAGAGCCTCTTGCATCTTAGGTCTCTTGATTTAATTTATTCTTAAGGAGAGCTGGAGTATGTAAATCACTCTGATAATTGTAGTTTTACTGCAGCACCATCTGCTTTAATGGGAATTTGTGGCTCTAAAGATAGTTGTTACCGTGAGTGTGCAAGTGTATATTTACACAGGGTGTACGGGTCAGGTATCCTCAGCTCTCCAGAGGCAGCAGCCCTGCTGGAGACTATATAATAGTCCAAGAAACTCTGAATTTGGAGACAGTGCATCTCCACACACAGAGTAGGTGAGAGACCTAAATTGTTTCAAGACAGTAACTGGAGTATGCCTCAAAAGGAGTACTGTTTCCTGACACCCCTTGCTCATAATGAAACCACCTTCCATGGCATCAGTAGCCAGATGTCAGGAATTTTTTCTGCCCTAAAAGCCTTCTATTTTAAAGCTTTTTAAAGCTACTACTGTAAAAGAAGGGATAGGTATTCTTTCCCAGAATTTAGGATAAGTTTTTCTTTAAAAATCCTTCCTCCAGCCCAAGCAAGCAGATTTCTGTTCCTGAGACCAGTATTTGCACCAGGGCTGGAGCAGCAGGGGGTGATTGTTGGAAACACTGGGTGCACCCAGGGTTTAGAGCATCCTGAGCAGAGCAGGGCCCAGGGAGACAAACAATTCCTGGACTCCAGAGACAAAGACCTGCTCTTGGGCCGAAGTATGAGAAGAGTGGAGGAATAAATCTGTTAAAAGAGCAAGGTTTTGTCTGTCCAACAGAGATAACATTTCAGACCTGCAATAACACAAAACATTAAATTGAGCAGAGTGTTTGACTGCTAATATATCTCATTGCCGTATTTCTCTAGGCTTGCTTTGTGCTGAAGGGACACTGTCAGAGACTCGAAGGAAAAAACTTCAGGTTGACAAAACAAAAGTGTCTTCTTTTATTTTTTCACTATTTAAATAAAATAAACTGTCCCTGTCTGGCCTTGGGAAGGGAAACAAAGCAGGTCTCTCTGACAAAGGAGCACCAAAAGGCATCAATGGCAGCTGTGCATCCTTGTCCCGGCTAAGCAGGACGTGAAGCATGAACCTACTGCCTGAATCCTGGAAAAAACATTGCATCCTGAAATGTGCTTGGATAAAAACACACCCTAGGTCTGAAGGGCAGCTCCGGTGAGGACAGAGAAAAGGAGTTAGAGGGTTTTCATCCCCTTTCCAGCTTTAGCAATGTTTCATAACATTCTACATGTCTCAAAACACAACTGCCTTGCCAAAGAAATTCAGGGTTATTTTTAGGCATTTGGGATTGTTTTTCGTACCCAGAAGCTCGCTCCAGGACTACAAACAGGAGGCCATCTGGAAAGCTCAGGGTTTAGGTTTACTTTGGATGACCAAGCACTTCCCAGAGAGCTGGGGAAGTTTTGCCCCAGCCCTGGGTCCCCCAGCAGGGCAGTGGCACCAGTAACAGGGACCAGGGGTTGTGTGGGCACCCTGTGTAGCAGGGGTGAGGCATGGGGCTGCTGCTGGCCCCAGGATTTGGAGAGGGAGCCCCGGAGCCCCTCACCACAGGTCTAGTGTGGCAGCCCCACCAGCTGGGTCATGCTTTGGGGTGATGTGCTGCTGCTTTTCTGTCTCCCCAAAAGGACCAGGATGGAAACATCCTGATCTGATCTTGTGAGGCTTTTTGCTGATTATTTTTGGCTTCATGCTCCACACTGATGCTGAGCTGGAAGGCATGGTGTCTGTGGTGTCTGTCAAGAGGACTGGCTTGTATCTGCCAGAGCCATGCGCGCAGCCTGCCCAGCAGCTCAGAGCGATGGCTGCAGTGCTGTGGCTCTGCCCCATGTGTGGGTGGTGGGACAGAAAGCCATGTTTCCCATCTGCACATCTCACAGTGATTATTTACAGATTTTTGAAGAGATTCCAAAGATTTTTGTAAAAAATGCTTTGAATTGGGTCCAGGCCCTGAAAAGCCAGGTGCTACCTCTGGCACGACTTGTGAGCTCAGTGCAGGGATCACTGCATGAAGCTTTACAGCTGAGCTGCGAGGAGACAAAACCAGGTTATGGTAATGGTCTCTTTTGGCCTGAATATGGTTGGGTCAGTCAGTGGGAGGGCTCCAGGCTTTGTGCAGAGCGGGACGGAGCCTGGCTTGGTAAAACCAGGACATGGGAAAGGCTGTGTCGCCCTGCAAGGAGGAAACAAGCTGTCCCTAAAGACATACCTCCTCCCAAGCATACTCCACCAGTTTTGGCATCCAGATGGAAATCCACAGAGGACACCAGAGACAGGAGCTGCGTGGTGCCATGCAACACGGCCCTCCTTTGCACTCCTCCTTGGCTGGGCTCAGAGCCGTGCTTTGCGCATCCCGCTCAGCCAAGTCGGGGTGTGCAAGGAAATGGGTGGGAGGTGTTCTGAACATCCACTGCAATGGCCCCACTTTTACAGCCAATTAATAATGAATCACATTTGAGCAGATTGAAACCCAAAGATTATAGCATTGCCAGAGGAGGAAAACCCAGCGGGAGCAGGTGGCAGGAGAGCTGACTCCAGGTACTGTCAGCTACTCCGGCTTGCAAGCAGATGGCACAGAGAAGCAGAGGCTCTGAATTAGTGAGATTTGGCCTTTTTTTAAGCAGGGAACAAAAGACACTATGAAAAACGGACCCAAGATGCATGCCTCAAGCCATATTTTTTCCCTGTGTGTTTCTGTGGGCCCACACTAGGTTGCCACCATGAACACGGTGCAGGTTCCAGCTCTATATTTATCTCACGGGAAGATAAGCCCTGTGCTGCTTGTGAGTTATGCCTTCTGCTTTGCAGTTACTACCTGCCAGCAGCAAGCAGGATGTTTTTTATAAAATAGACCCATTTTTAGAGCAGGGAGCTGATTGACGGCCACCTCTTGATTATCTCCAGAGAGGCTTACAGCTGCACACCAAACCCTTCCCTGAACCCCAGGGTAGGTGGCGGAAAGGCAAAGGGGACCTTTCACCTTTAAACCTTTCCATGTATTGTGCCCAGGTGATTCGCAGAAGTAAAAGCTATTCCCAGCAAAGGCTGAGAGAGGACATTGCCCGCACGGTTCCCCAGCAGACCATAGCTAGTAACGGTCAGCCCAGCGGGGAGTGTGCTGCTCCAGCCCCGGCTCCTGCAGCGGGCACACTGCCACGCACTCCTTTTCACAGCGTCTGTTTTGTCTACAGGCTAATATTTTCCATTCGGTGCATCCAAAAAAACACAGCCCAGCTGGGCCAGAGAGTCCTCTGCACCCTGTTGCCCCTGAGCTGCAAGTATCTCCTTGTCTGGCAAAGACCTGCAGCCAGGGCTCAGTGTTCCCCATTTGCCCTGGGAGGCAACTCCCACAGCCTATGACAGCTTTTTTGCCTCCTGGCTCCTTAGGGTGGCTCGATGCCAGGAGGAGGGATTGAGCTTTGCCAAACTCCAGGCATGTGGCTGAGAGCTGGGGTGAAATGATGCCCCAGCTGACTGTGGAGCTTCCAGGCCTCTGTGCTGGCAACTAGGAAAGGCAGTGGAGGATTTTAGACGCCATCGCTCTTGTGTGTTGAAGTACAAACCGTCTGACTGGGGTTGCATGCCTCTCTTTAAAATGAATGGTGGAAGAGAAAGCCATAATCTGAGTCTGTCTTTGGGCTCTTCTGCCTTCTCAGGACTGTATCCCACGATGCATTTTTCAGAAAGTGTGGTTTTGCATGAGAGAAGGTTTCCTGACGGGTTCTCCCACACCATCGGGTAGGAAGAATGGCTCGAGGTGCCAGACGAAACCAACACGATGGTGATGGTCGTGCTGAGTGGGAACAATGCAGACATACATCTGCATAGCACTGTGTGGGGTTTGATAAGCTACTTGTCCCTCACAGTGACATCAGGTTCAGACACGGAAAAGTGGCAGGAGGAGAAACCTGGGGTACAAACACTCCTTGCACAGTCATGACTGGGAAATCACCCTGTCACATAAGGAAAAGCACGGTGAAACAGAAACAGGCAGAAAACAAGGAGCTGGGATCATTTTCACCAGGATAGCTGTAAGACTGATCTGCAAATTCAAGAAGAAAGCCGGTGGTGCCTTAATGATCTGGAAAAAGAGGTGAGCAGTGAGGTGGTAAATCTGCAGATGGCCTCAAATTGTTGTAGTTTCTCAGGACGAGACCGTGAAGAGCATTTTTATGGCAAGGCCTTCACTCAGGATCTTGGTCCAAATTCAGAGTGGCAGCAGGTTCCCACTCATTTGAGGCTCGTTGGTGGCACCCTTTATATTCTGGTGACAGAAAAAAGCAATGGAAATTCAACTGCCCTATCTTTCAGATGGGTCCCAAAATAAGAAATGTGACAGCAAATTTTGGAGTCCTCCATGAGACGGAGAGCACGCAGCTTGGAGTGTAATGCAAGCAAAGTAACAGGCATGAGGGCCACCTCTGTGTGTGGATGAAGACCTGGGAACGAAGAGATGGGAAAGTATTTGTAAGGCACAGCCTCTCAACTGGAAATCAAAACAAGCAGTTTTTCTGGGCCAGAAATATGTACTTTTCCATATGCTCCCTATACAGCTGAGCAGTGACCAAGGAGGGGGTAGGACAGCACTTGGAACGGGCTGCTCCCCTCCACCCATGAGCTTGCAGTGGCACCTGTCAGGACCCTGGGCTCTATCTGAGCTGCATGTTTGCCCTCCTCACTGGCAGTGGAAAAAGAATCAGTCATGATTGGAATCAAACTCTCTATGTCACAATATTTTCTTTGATTTTTTCAAAGGCTGTGTATAAAAGAAGTAGTGCTTTACACAGTGATGGCTTGCTTGTAGAGGTTTGTAACATGCTCAGACACTGTCAAGGTGTCAACCACACAAACAGGCAATACAGTGCCACTGTGATCCTTTTAATAAGAGTCTCATTAATCTGAAGATTAAATATAGGGTGTTTGAAATTTACTGAAAGTGGAATGGAAAAGGAGAGGAGAGGAGAGGAGAGGAGAGGAGAGGAGAGGAGAGGAGAGGAAATTCATTTTATGCCAACAACAGATGCCAGAGCCTCCCTCTGGAATATGCTGAGGAAAATGCTGTCATAAGCTTCTTCTTGGCCCAGAAAACAATAGCTGTGTGCAAAGCCTCTAGTGCATTCAGGCACAGGCTTCAGGGAGCTACACTGAATGTCAAGACACCAAGCGTTGCCACATTTCCTAAAGATTTTAGTTGAGTTGCCTTAAATTCAGGACCTTACTCAGCAAAACGCAGAATTTGCACCAACTGAAATTCCAATTTCAATGGGCTTAAATACGTGCTCATCAGCACATGAGCCTGATGGACTAAACTGTTTAATGCAGCAGTCTGTAAAGCTCTGAAAAATACTAAAGCTGGTCTCATTTCAGTTTCAGCTTGCTTGAAGCTGTTACAGTGTGTGTGCTAAGATGCTGTGCTGAATCAAACCTGAGAAAAGCACCTTGTAATGTTAACACGTGGCTGGTGTGTTAGATGGTATTATCTTGTACATGAGGGGAGCTGTCGAAACTCAGGGAGATGAATTGTGTGTGGATTCGGAAGCATGCCTTAGCTTCATGTTTTCACACATATAAAAGTGCCATGGCAGCAGTAGTTAAGTGAGAAAGCTGAGTCTCGAGATAGCTCATCAGGAATGAATAAATCTTTGTAACTGACAGGCCATAATAACAATAAATATGTGAAGAGTTTATTTTTCCCTCCATCCAGTTAGAAAATGACTACAAGGGAATCCTCACCAGCAATTGGGACTCTTCTAAATAATTGCAAAATCAATCCATTCTGCACTCTCTGCCAGCTTCAGCATCTCAATAATTAAAAAGGTACCACTTGTAGCTAATGGTACAGAGAACAGACATTTCCCCTAAGAAGCTTTTTCATCTTCTTTCCCATCATATCCACTGCCTTAAGCTGTGCTACATCTAAGTACCTCCTGGTTATGCTGTCATGCTGCTTCCAGCAGGTCACAGAAACTAAGGCCAGTGCAGTCCTGCACGACAGAGCATTTGAGTGATGTATCTGCAGAAGCAAACCTGGGTTTATTCTACTGAAGGTGGTCACTATATCATTAGGGGGAGGGTGAAGCAGCAGTAGGTTCTCAGTAAGTTGGCTTAATACTCTTATCCTTTTGAGATAGTATAAATGACTACTGGAATGCCACAGGTCACTAAAGAATGTTGGCAACAAAACTGCAAACATTTGCCGCCTTTAAAAGGACTTTTTCCATTTGCATCTTAAGATTTATGATACCGTCTTATTGTGGATATGCAAATAAGGTAAACAGAATTGATGGTTTTGGTGTCAGCAAAGTCTGGTCCTCATGCGCCTGACAGAGAGCAGCACAGTAGTGCTACTGACACAGTTTTATACTTGATTGAGCCATTTGTGACTCTGATCTCTTCATTCCTGCATGGTACCCAAAGTGACCTATCCACTCCCCTTTCAGAGGCAAACGCAAGCAAGTTCAAATTTTAAGCTGTCCTAAGTCAGACAAAATCTAGCTGGCTTGTTTAGCCAGAGATTTTAAGGTGCATAAGATGGCATGGCTAATGTTATCTTTCACTGCCTTGAATTCCATGGGCCAAATGTGTATTTGCAGAGAGGTAGACAGGAGAGTTGAAGGCACAAATGAAGCACAGCAGTTAAAAGCCCGTCTCCAGACTCATAAAACCTGGCATGCACCTCTCTGTACAAATACTGCAGTCCATAGGTGAAACCAGTGGAGCTGCAAGGATTCTACCCAGCCAAAGACCCCTTACAGAACAGGCAAACCATTGGCAGCTACAGCCAAAACATCTTGGTGCTTTAGGTATGCAATTGTTCAAAGTCTCTTTGGGGTGGGCAGTGATCAAAGGGACAGCAATGGCAGCTCAGTGACACACCTTGAGCTGTGAGAGGTGACCAGACATGGAGTGGAGTCTGGCAGAAATTACAGCCAAAAAGCAGTAACTGGCACTCCAGAAAGATTTGAGTCAGTCAATGGGACTAACTTCAAAAACTAGCTTAGAAACAATTGGGCCAAAGAACATGGCATTGAGTGGGTATATCATACTCCCTATCCTGCACTAGAAAAATCGAATGAAACAATGGACTGTCAAAAACTACTCTGAAAACAATGGTAGGTGGAAATTTTAGAAATTGGGGAAAGCATTTAACACGAGCCACCTTGTTAGTTAACATCAGAGGATGCATCAACCGTGCCAGTCCTGCTCAGTCAGATACTTTACGTACAGCAGCAGGAGCTAAAGCCCCTGTGGTATACAAAAAAAAAAAAGAATTTGTTGGGGAAAACTGTGTGGATATTTCCTGCTTTGGGCAAAGGCAAACCCATTTGTGAGATTGCTTTTCCTCAAGGACCTGAAAGTATTTGGTGGGTGATAGTGAAAGATGGTGAAACCCAATGTGTTCCTCAAGGAAATTTAAACCTGGATGAGAATATTCAGTTTAGAACTGCATGATGTTTAGGAGAGGTGAGGGAGTCATTGGGCACAAGGATCCAGAAAGGGGGCACAGCAAACTCTCACCTCTTGGAGACGGACCACCAGCACCACAGACAGTTGGCAGTGCCGAGGTCAGGCTGTACGGCACGAGGGATACAAGGGCTGGGGGGCAACCTGCTGTCTGGATCCAGCCTATGGCAGAGAAGCAATATGTGGCCCCAGGACCCTCATCCTCAGTGTGTGAGACCTGACAGCTTAGTTGAACATCCCTCCATGGACTCTTGCCCAATCGGGTCCCATTTGACCTCCAGGTAAAGCTCTACAGATGGTTGCATCCTTCCTAAGGCAATGAGGGTCTAGATGAGGCAGGAATATCCTCATTTCCCTTTCACTGTCCAAGTAGCCTCTGCCTTGGAGGGTGTGCACAACACTTACCTGCCAGGAGAGCTGGACAGTATCCATCACCCTGCCTTGGCTGAGCTGCAGGAAGTACTTCCAAAAGGAGATGAGTGACATAGGTCCTCATACCATTTTGCAATTTACAAAGATTTGTACTCCTTTGAAAACTTTCATTCTGCATGAGTGACGGCCTTTAAATATTTTTAAAGGCACTTAAGAGGCACATAAATATTTGGGTATGGTCAGCCCTCATTTAGACAAATAAAACTGCCTACAGGAACTCTCAAAGATGCTTGCACCACGCCAAGGATCAGTGTGGGGCTGATTTCTCCTTTGAAGATTGCTTGTTTGATTTGTTCGCTGCTCTGTTCCATCTTCTGTTGTCCTTTTCAGCCCCTGAAGAGAAAAGCAGTGACATGATTTATAGATGTATTCTGAAGTATTTGAATATTTCCAGCCAGCTACCTTGTTGGTAGGACAAATGAATCTTTGTCTTTACTCCCAAAAAGAATCACCACCTCCTTCTATTATTTCCTTGTCTTGCTATTTTAATTTTTTCCTTTGTGCAGACAGCAGCATTAGGCCCACTAGAGAATAAATTAATATCAATGAGACAGGGCAAAGATGCAGTATGCAGCAGTTCTTTCCCACAGTTATAATGAACAGGGAGGTGGTATTGCAGCAGATAACACACACACCATTTTTGGGAAACATCCACGTTCAAGTTCACAGTGCACATGCTCTTCTAATGATTTCGTAAAGTCATTGTCTCCTTTCTGTTACAAATGCAAGTGCAGCCACATTCAACCTATGCAACAGGCTAGGAACACCAGGAAGTGAGGCAGTGGCTTTGCTGTGAACTCCCAAATCAAGGACTGTTTTTAATTTGAAAATGCACTGCTCAGAAATTAATGGAATTGATTCCATACTGGTGGGAAAAGAAAGAGAGATGTGTTTCTAACAGGGGACAGAGAGGAAGAAACATTGTCTATCTGATCATAAACACTGCACCAGTTAAATCCTCCCTTCAAAACTTTCTTCTCGGACGCTGCCTGAGCCCAGCCATTTGCCCAGGATGCCTTTTTGGCAGCTGGGCTGCAGCTGTTGGGATGCCATCGCAGATCTCCGGTTTAATTAAAAAACATGAGGAAACCATCTCTTAGTGAGTCACGGACTCGAGCCCAAGGTTGGAGCTGATGGGTCCCCAGGTACTTTCTCTGCTCCCTCTGGACACCTCCCTTTTGTAGTCACCCAAAACAGGGGAGCAACAGGTGGGGCTTACAGAACATGTTTCCCTTTACAAGGCTGCTCTGGTAGTTCCCAGCTCTGGAGGCTTTCACAGTAAATGAGGAGAAGCACGGCCTGGGCCAGGGGCACACTGCAAAGCAGAATTTTCCATGAAGCTGTTAGCAAAGAAATGCAATCCTGCCCTTCTCCTGCCAAAATATTCACAAAAAATAGCCAGCTTGAAAAGGAAATTTTACTGAAAAGCTAGTTGACAACACAGTTTTTGAAAAATATGAGTGCTAGGCTTTTCACTGCAACAAAATGTCTCGCATTGAGCACCACGAGCGTTTCTTGCTATGGAAAAAACATTTCCCATGGAAATTTCTGATGGTGAAAACAGGCCTTCCTGATAAACAGAAGTGGCTTCTGTTCAGTTCTTTGCAAGCTGCTGTCCCTTTGCCAAGCACAAGCGCAGGGTAGCTCCCAGGAGTGTTCTGTGAGGGCTCAGCAGCCCAAAGCTCAGCACCACCACCTCCTGAAAGCCACCACGGGACACAAGGGACAGGAGTGGTGGCACAGCACATCCCATTCTAGCAATGCTACGTGTGCAGCAGGCAGTGACACAGGTACTGCACACATGTAGGGTTTGAGGGTGCGATGGGGAGGACAGGCTAGGCACCTACATGGAGGGTCTGGTTAGCAGACAGCAATCAGCTGGACTATGAGGAGGGTGAAAAGTATTCGGAGCTGTGAAACACAGCACAATAGCCTGCCAGTGGCTGGTGCAGGAGGTTGGGATGCTGTTAAAAGAGGGGTAGAAGAACTGCTGGGGGCGGGGAGGGCTAACAAGGGAGCCTGGGGAAGGATGGAGGAGACTCTACCAGGGCAGCCACATGCACAGATGCTCCTGTCAGCCAGTTGTGCCACCTTTTTGATCCAAATGCTTGCTGCCTTCACATTTGCTCTAAGTGTTAGGCCTGCCGTGAGTGTAAATGCACCTTACTCTTGTGGCTCCAAGCAGAGATGCAGGAGGCTGCAGGAGCTTGTCAGCATACTGGGGGAGCACAGGACTGTGGGCAGGAGATGCTCACTGTCTTGCAAGCCTGTCCTCACATTAACTCTGCAAGGCCGATAGTTAAGAGGTTGCCAAGTTTTTGCTGAAAGCACAACCGAGCAATGTCAATTGACTCATACGTTTTATGTACTTCCACTTCTCTCACTGTGGTGGAAGTCCTGCTTCGGGGTTGTCTACACCTAGAATGCTTTGAGCATCACTGGTAGCAAGGAGCAATATAACTGTTGATTCTGTCATAACAAAAAAACATTTTTCCTTCATTTTCTGTCTGAACTACGTAATCACCAGAGAGCTAAATTGTTTGGGTTTTTTGCATGATAAAAAACTCAATGCTGCCCTCTGTCAGAAATGCAACAGTACTGGTCTTAAGTTGCTTGTCATTAATTAAAAAGTACTAGGTATTCTTTGTGTGGCACTGCTTTTAACCTTCAATCTGCCTCATCACATCCGAGCCTACTCCATAAAGGCAATTCAGTTTCTTTCCTCTGTGCTGTTTCATGTGCTGAACATCTGATAGTGATTAATAATGCACCTCCACTGCTCAGCTATTTATGGTGACAGCTAACCTAAGGATGACTTAATGAAAAGAAGATATATCCAGGTAAAAAAAAATAAAAATAGTGTTGTTACTGAATCACAGAATCACAGAATGTTAGAGGTTGGAAGGGACCTCAAAAGATCATCTAGTCCGGCCCCCCTGTCAGAGCAGGATCACCCACAGTAGGTCACACAGGAACGCGTC